>NC_080184.1:13450873-13511839 GCF_950295315.1 Erinaceus europaeus | reverse complement strand
GGGAGGGAGGAAGGGGGAGAGGAAGGGAGAGGGAGGGAGAGGGAGGAAGGGGGAGAGGGAGGGAGGGAGGGGGAGGGGGAGAGGGAGGGAGAGGAGAGAAGCAGAAGCCTCCTTCTGGCACATGTGATGCTGGGGACTAAACTCAGGGTCCTGTGTTCTTGCGGCTGAAATATTTCTCTGGACATACATTCGCTCCACTGCTCATGCAGCGTCCTTCTCCTGCAGGTGGGAATCAGGGGCTCGAACCCGGGTTCTTACCCAGGTGTCTGAATACACGCTTTGCCACGCTCTGGGACCTGGGTTCGAACTCCCCCCGAGCCACCACACAGGAGCACCGTGCACACAGGAAGCTTCACGAGCGGCGAGGCGAGGTGGGGCTGTGGTGTCTTTCCTTCTCTCTCTTCCTTTATTGCCTCTGCCTGACAGTGGGAAATTAAAAGGACAAGGGGGTGGCTCATGTGGTAGAGTGCCTATGTTACCACACGTGAGGACCCAGGTTCAAGCCCCCCGGTCCCCACCTGCAGCAGGAAGCTTCGCGAGTGGTGAAGTGGGCCTGCAGGTCGCTCTCACTCTCTCTCTTTTTTTCCTTTTGCCTCCAGGGTTATCACTGGGGCTCGGTAGCTGCACTACGAATCCACTGCTCCTGGAGGCCATTTTTTCCATTTTGTTGCCCTTGTTGTTATTGCTGTTGTTGTTGTTGGATAGGACAGAGAGAAATGGAAAGAGGAAGGAAAGACAGACACCTGCAGACCTGCTTCACTGCCTGTGAAGTGACCCCCCCCCCCCCCGCAGGTCGGGAGCCGGGGGCTTGAACCTGGATCCTTGTGCCCGTCCTTGTGCTTCTTGCCATGTGCGCTCAACCCGCTGCACTACCACCCTGCCCCCTCTCGTTTTTATTATTATTATTTTGCCATCAGGGTTATTGCTGGGGCTCGGTGCTTGCACTATGAATCCACTACTCCTGGAGACTATTTTTTCCCATTTTATTTCCCTTGTTTTATCGTTGTTGTGATTATTATTATTGTTATTGATGTTGTTGTTGTTGGATAGGCCAGAGAGAAATGGAGAGAGAAGGAGAAGACAGGGGCAGAGAAAGACAGACACTGCAGACTCTTCACTGCCTGTGAAGCAACTCCCCTGCAGGTGGGGAGCCGGGGACTCAAACCGGGATCCTCACGCCGGTCCTTAACCTGCTGCACTACCACCTGACCCTCTGGTTTTATATTTTTTATTATTATATTTATTTATTTTAAAAAGGAGACATTGACAAAACCGTAGGATAGGAGGGGTACAACTCCACACAATTCCCACCACCTGATCTCCGTATCCCATCCCCTCCCCTGATAGCTTTCCCACTCTCTATCCCTCTGGGAATATGGACCCAGGGTCGTTGTGGGTTGCAGAAGTTGGAAGGTCTGGCTTCTGTAATTGCTTCCCCACTGAACATGGGCATTGACTGGTCGATCCATACTCCCAGTCTGCCTCTCTCTTTCCCTAGTGGGGTGGGGCTCTGGGGAAGTGGAGCTCCAGGACACATTGGTGGGGTTGTCTGTCCAGGGAAGTCTGGTTGCATCTTGTTGGCATCTGGAACCTGGTGGCTGAAAAGAGAGTCAACATACAAAGCCAAACAAATTGTTGAACAATCATGGACCTAAAGGCTGGAATAGTGCAGACAAAGTGTTGGGGGGTATTCCCTGCAGACTCTTGTGTACTTCTGCTTTCAGGTATATATTTTTCCCTGGTTTATGGGCACGTGTGAACCTATGCTCTATCTCAGGGGACCTGGACTATATCTAGGTTTGGGGGCTTTATTGGGGAGTGGACCACCTGGAATGGAATTAGAGAATACTATGAAAGGAAAGGTCTCACCCGAGTAATGAAGCTGAAGGCTTGTCATTCCACACCTGAAGTCTCTGGACACCGTCTGAAGTGAAGCATGCTGGGGTGGCACTCATTGCGTTGATTAGGTTGTGATCGGCGGATGCAATGTTATTTGATAAGAATTGGGAGAAGCATGCAGGAAAGTGTGCCCCCCACCCTAAGGTTCCAGGACTGGGAGAAATATAGGCTCTATAGTGGAAATGTGAGGTTCCTGCTGTCTTAGGGTTCAAGAAGACAATGGATAGTTATTGTTATCATCACATTATTTGGTAACTGGGTTAACTTTGAAAAGTCCCTTTGTTAGGGTTTGCTGTATAATACCCAGCATCTTGTATATAGCTGTGCTATATACAAGATGCTGGGTTGCTTCTGTTCTCCCTGGTCTAGGCTTTTGAGAGAGTCAACATATCAAAGACTCAGCCTATGTATTAAAAAGACTCAGTCTGTGTTTTAAAAAGTTCGAGACATACAATTTTTCCCCTCTCATATTAATTAAATAGTGATTTATCTGACTACAATTTAATAGGAGTGTACATAGACACCATTCCCACCACCAAAAGTCTGTGTCCCCTCCCATTCACCACCCCGTACCCCCCCCCCTGCAGAATGTCCACCCTCCCCCTCACCACAGGGTTTTTACTTTGGTGCCCTACTCTATATTATTATTATTATTTTTAAATTTCTTTATTAGGGAATTAATGTTTTACATTCTACAGTAAATACAATAGTTTGTACATGCGTAACATTCCCCAGATTCCCATATAACAATACAACCCCCACTAGGTCCTCTGTCATCCTTCTTGGACCTGTATTCTCCATACCCACCCACCCCAGAGTCTTTTACTTTGTTGCGATACTCCAATTCCAGTTTAGGTTCTACTTGTGTTTTTTTTTTCTGATCTTGTTTTTCAACTTCTGCCTGAGAGTGAGATCATCCCATAATCATCCTTCCGTTTCTGACTTATTTCACTTAACATAAATTTTTCAAGGTCTATCCAAGATCGGCTGAAAGAGGTGAAGTCCCCATTTTTTATAGCTGAGTAGTATTCCATTGTGTATCTAGACCACAACTTGCTCAGCCACTCATCTGTGTTTGGACACCTGGGTTGCTTCCAGGTTTTGGCTATTACAACTTGTACTGCCAAGAACATATGTGTACACAGATCTTTTTGGATTATTTTTATTATTTTTATTTATTAGGTAGAGACAGCCAAAAATTGAGAAGAGGTGGGTGATAGGGAGAGAGACAGAGAGACACCTGCAACCCTGCTCCACCACTCATGAAGCTTCCCCCCTGCAGGTGGGGACCAGGGGGCCAAATCCTGGTCCTTGCACATTGTAACAGGTGTGCTCAACCAGGTGCACCACCACCGGGACCCGCAGGTCTCTCTCCTTTCCTCCTCTCTCTCTCTCTCTCCCTCCCCCCCCCTTCCCTCCACCCCTGCCCCCACCCCGTTCTGGATGAGAAAAGTGGATTTGCAGCCTGCCAACAGCTCTGTGCCCCACAGGGTGTGTGTGTATGTGTGTCTGCAGATGGTCACTGGGGTTCCAGCCAAGTCAGGCCACTGGGCGTGCTGGACGCAGGACAAAGATAGTCATTTATCTGAACCCCGGGAAGGGGCTGGCTTTGTCTTGGAAACAACCGTTTTCTCTGAAGCTTCCTTGGTTATACCAACAGACCCCTGGAGATGGGTGGGGAGAGAGAGCAGAATATCTGTCTCCAGCTTTCTCTCTTTCTCTTCTTTTTAAAAAGTATTTATATATTGTTACATAGAGAGGGGAGGGAAGATAGGGAGAGAAACAGAGAGACACCTGCAGGCAGCCCTGCTTCCTCATTCATGAAGCTTTCCGCCTTCAGGTAGGGACCTGGGGTAGGGGGCTCGAACCTGGGTCCTTGCGCACGGTAACTTGTACACGACTCTGGGCCTGGGCCTAGGTGCTTAGAAATTTGGTGTTTGGGGAGTCGGTGGTCGTGTAGCAGTTAAGCGCATGTGTCGCAAAGCGCAAGGATCGGCGTCAGGATCCCGGTTCGAGCCCCCGGCTCCCCACCTGCAGGGGAGTCGCTTCCCAGGCGGTGAAGCAGGGCTGCAGGTGTCTGTCTTTCTCTCCCCCTCTGTCTTCCCCTCCTCTCTCCATGTCTCTCTGTCCTAGCCAACAATGACAACATCAGTACATCAGTAACAACAGCAACAATAAAACAATAAGGGCAACAAAAGGGAAAATAAATAAGTATAATAAAGGAAAAAAAAAAGAAATTTGGTGTTTGGAAAGGGAGATGCTGGGGGGCCTTTCTGTCTAGTGGAACTGAGCGACTTCTGAGTTCTCTCTCCAGTCTTTGGAATCCCAGGTTGTGTCATGTCTTGGATTGTGTGGTGAGAGTTACACTGAGTCTTCTTGGGTCCATGGTGTGTGTGTGTGTGTGTGTGTGTGTGTGTGTGTCTTTTCTAGTCTATGGCTAAGTCCTTAGCAGTGGAATGACTGTGTCCTGTGACAGATCTATTTTCTCTGTATACACTTGTTTTTTTTTTAAAAATTTATTTTCCCTTTTGTTGCCCTTGTTTTTTTATTGTTGTAGTTATTATTGCTGTTGTTATTGATGTCGCCATTGTTAGATAGGACAGAGAGAAATGGAGAGAGGAGGGGAAGACAGAGGGGAGAGAAAGACAGACACCTGCAGACCTGCTTCACCGCCTGGGAAGTGTCTCCCCTGCAGGTGGGGAGCCGGGGGCTTGAACTGGGATCTTTACACCGGTCCTTGTGCTTGGCGCCACGTGCGCTTAACCCGCTGCGCTACCGCCCGGCTCCCTCCTTTTGTTTTATATCTTTTATTTATTGGTGTAACATTTCTCAGTTTTCCATATCACAATTCAACCCCCACTTCAGCCTCCTCTGCCATCATGTTCTAGGATGTGGACCCTCTCCTCCACCCCAGAGTCTTTGACTTTGGAGGACTACGCCAGCTCCAGCCCCAGTTCCGCTGTGTGTTTCCTGATTTTTTAACTTCTTCTTCTTGCTAGTATTATTAGTGACTTAATAATGGTGACAAGGTTGTGGGATAAGAGGGGGCACAATTCGTACAGTTCCTACCACCAGTGTTCCATGTCTCAGCCCCTCCACCGGAAGGGGAGCATGGACCCAAATTCTTTTTTTTTTTTTTTGCCTCCAGGGTTATCGCTGGGGCTCAGTGCCTGCACCATGAATCCACTGCTCCTGGAGGCCATTTTTCCCCCCTTTTGTTGCCCTTGTTGTTGTAGCCTTGTTGTGGTTATTGTTGTAGTTATTGATGTCATTGTTGGATAGGACAGAGAGAAATGGAGAGAGGAGGGGAAGACAGAGAGAGGGAGAGAAAGACAGACACCTGCAGACCTGCTTCACCGCCTGGGAAGTGACTCCCCTGCAGGTGGGGAGCCGGGGACTCGAACCAGGATCCTTACACCAGTCCTTGCGCTTTGTGCCATGTGCGCTTAACCTGCTGCGCTACCTATCGCCTGACTCCCGGACCCAAATTCTTTATGGGGTGCAGAAGGTGGGAGTTCTGCCTTCTGTCATTGCTTCTCCACTCAACATGGGTGTTGGCAGGTGGATCCACACCCCCAGCCTGTTTCTCTCTTTCCCTAGTGGGGCAGGGCTCTGGGGAGGGGAGGTTCTAGGACACACTGGTGAAGTCCAAAGGGCTTGGGCCAATTGACATTCCGACCAGCAGTGCAGGAGGGTCCCTTTTCCCCACACCCTCTCCAGCATTTGTTGCTGCTACCTTTTCTGATGTCTGACATTCTCACAAGGGTGAAGTGGTATCTCATTGTTGTCTTAATTTGCATTTCTCTGACAGTCAGTGACTTGGAGCATTTTTTCATGTGTTTCTCGGCCCTTTAGGTCTCTTCTCTGGTGAATATTCTGTTTGTGACCCTCCCTATTTTTGGATGGGGTCGTTTGTTTTCTTGTTGCTGAGTTTGGTGAGTTCTTTATATATTTTGGTTCCTGGCCTCTTGTCTGACATATGGCATATAAAGATCTTCTCCCAGTCTGTGAGGGCTATCTTTGTTTTGGTGGTGGTTTCTTTTGCTATGCAGAAGCTTTTTAATTTGATGTACTCCCACTGGTTTATTTTCGTTTTAATCTTCGTTGTAATTGGATTTGTATCATTGAAAATGCCTATAAAATTTAGATGGAAAAGATTTCTGCCAATATTTTACTCTAAGGTAGTTTCTGGTCTAACATCCAATTCCTTGATCCATTTGGGATTTACTTTTGTGTTTGGTGAAATACAGTGGTTCGGTTTCATTCTTCTGCATGTCCTAACCATATTTTTCCAACACTGTTTGTTGAAGAGACTCTCTTTTCCCCATTTAACAGTCTGGGCACCATGTCTAAGATTAGATGTAGGTGTGGGGGTTATTTGTTTTACTTTTATTTTTAATTTTATTATATTTTTTGCCTCCAGGGTTATTGCTGGGGCTCAGTGCCTGCACCATGAATTTACTGCTCCTGGAGGCCATTTTCCCCATTTTTTTGTTGCCCTTGTTATTGTTGCCATGGATGTCGTTGTTGGATAGGATAGAGAGAAATGGAGAGAGGAGGGGAAGACAGAGGGGGGAGAGAAAGACAGACACCTGCAGACCTGTTTCACTGCTTGTGAAGCGACTCCCCTGCAGGTAGGGAGCCGGGGGCTTGAACCAGGATCCTTCCGCTGGTCCTTGTGCTTCGTGCCATGTGTGCTTAACCTGCTGCGCTACTGCCCGGCTCCCTATTTGCTTTATTTTAATGAGCAAGAGGTAGAGAGACCAGAACCCTGCTTAGCTCTGGCTGATGGTGGTGCTGGGAATTGAACGTGGGACCTCAGTGTCTCAGGCAGGAGAGTCTTGTTGCAGAACCCCTGTGCCATCTCTCCAGCCCTGTTCTTAAGAGTCATTGTGATACTGTTTATAGGAGGTACTTCTGGATGCCTATACAGACACGAGGCACCGGTAGCCTCACAAGTAGAGTGGCATCTTGTCAGTCTGTCTGCTTGCAGCAACATGTCTCCCGGGTGCATCTGAGGATGGCAGGACTGGATCTTTTTACACGTGGTTATTTCTCACTGATCTTGTGCAGGACTTGGAAAACCTTCCCTGTGAATGTTCTGGGTGTTTTCTGGCTGCTGGCCTGTCTGTTTTCCTGGTGTCTGGAGTCAACCCCGGGACCTCAGGGTGCCCGTGTGAGGCTCCTGGCCCCTGAGCTGGGGGTTACACCCTGAGATCTCCTTGGAGCTGTGGAGCTGGGAGGCGGGGAGTGGGGGGTGGGGTGGGGCTGGGGAAGGTAGTGAGGGAGCTCAGGTGAATGTGCACTGGCTTTGTCCTGTGTGGGAACCTGGTTCCAGTCCAGCCCCCAGCACACTGGAGGAAGGAAGCTTTGGTGCTATGTTATCTGTCTATGGTCCATCCATCCATCCATCCATCCGTGTATCCATCTGTCCATCCATCCATCTATCTATCTATCTGTCTAGTCATCCATCCATCCATCTACCTATCATCTGTATGTCTACCTGTCATATCTGTCTATTCATCCATCCATCCATCCATCCATCCATCCATCATCTACCTATCATCTGTATGTCTACCTGTCCTATCTATCCATCCATCCATCCATCCATCTATCCATCCATCATCTACCTATCATCTGTTTGTCTGCCTGTCCCATCCATCCATTCATCCATCCATCCATCCATCCATCCATCCATCCATCCATCTATCCATCCATCATCTACCTATCATCTGTTTGTCTACCTGTCCTGTCTATCTGTTCATCCATCCATGCATCATCTACCTATCATCTGTATGTCTACCTGTCCTGTCTGTCTGTCTGTCTGTCTATCTATCTATCTATCATGTACTTATCATCTGTATCTGTCTACCTGTTCTATCTATCTACATATCTATCTATCTATCTATCTATCTATCTATCTATGTATCTATCTGTCATCTACTCATCCATCCATCCACCCATCCATTATCTACATATTATCTGTATCTGTCTACCTGTCCTATCTATCTATCTATCTATCTATCTATCTATCTATCTATCTGTCTATCATGTACTTATCATCTGTATCTGTCTACCTGTTCTATCTACATATCTATCTATCATCTACTCATCCATCCATTCATCCATCCATCCATCCATCCATTATCTACATATTATCTGTATCTGTCTACCTGTCCTGTCTGTCTGTCTGTCTGTCTGTCTGTCTGTCTATCTATCTATCTATCTATCTATCTATCTATCTATCTATCATGTACTTATCATCTGTATCTGTCTACCTGTTCTATCTATCTACATAGCTATCTATCTATCTATCTATTCATCCATCCATCCATCCATCATCTACATATCATCTGTATCTGTCTACCTGTCCTGTCCTATCTATCTATCTATCTATTCATCCATCCATCCATCATCTACATATCATCTGTATCTGTCTACCTGTCCTATCTATCTATCTATCTATCTATCTATCTATCTATCTATCTATCTATTCATCCATCCATCCATCATCTACATATCATCTGTATCTGTCTACCTGTCCTGTCTATCTATCTATCTATCTATCTATCTATCTATCTATCTATTCATCCATCCATCCATCATCTACATATCATCTGTATCTATCTACCTATCCTATCTATTTATCTACCTATCATCTTATGCATATCATCTATCTGCCAATAATCTATTATATATTTATCTTATCTATTCTGTCCATCATGTACATGCCAATCAATGAGTCATCTATATACTCTCTGTCTATCTGACTGCCTGTCATCTGCCTACCTACCTACCTATGTACCTGTCATCTTTCTACTTACCTGCCACCTGTCTGTCTGTCGTCAGAAGTCAGAAGCAGTCAGGCAGGACTGGTGAAACTGTGTTCTCGAGAGCCCTGGGTCTATACTGAATGCCCGAATACCCAGTGGGTTCTGGCGGGTGGGGTGTCGGTGAGCCGGAGGACTTGCTGGAGAAGCAGATGTCACAGGCTGGCAAAGTGGCTGTCCTGGATACTGGTCAAAAAGTCAATTCATTATAGGAAAAATACACATCCATTAACATTTTCTATAAAAGATTGATTGGCTCAAGAGAAACCTTAGGATGCGATCAGGGAAATGGCTGAGCTGGCAGGTGGGGCTCGTGCTACAGGCTCTGGGTTCAGCCTCTTCTGCTCCTCTGTCTCCCCCCCCCCCCCGCCCAGCCCCCCCCCCCCCCCCCCCCCCGGCTCATGAACAAAACAAGTCTTCAAAATCAGATGAAGTGTGGTCTGGGAAGGTGACATGGTGGCTGAAGTGTTGGGCTCTCAAGTGTGAGATGTCTCCTCAGCACCCTGCACAGCACCCAGGGAGCCCATGGAGGGTGGGCAGGGCTGTGGGGTCTCTCCTCTCTCAGCACCATGGACAGCACCCAGGGAGCCCCATGGAGGGTGGGCAGGGCTGTGGGGTCTCTCCTCTCTCAGCACCAGGCACAGCACCCAGGGAGCCCATGGAGGGTGGGCAGGGCTGTGGGGTCTCTCATCTCTCAGCACCCTGCACAGCACCCAGGGAGCCCCATGGAGGGTGGGCAGAGCTGTGGGGTCTCTTCCCTCTCTCTCTTCCTCGCAAAGAAAGGAAACTAACAGTAGTGAATCAAAGTTTCATGCCTGATATCTCAGAAATTCCCAGCACTACCATGTACCACAGCTGAGCATTGCTCTGATTCTCTCTCCTAAAAATGTTTTTTTTTTAAACTAAATCTCTTGTGACCCAGGAAGTGGCCCAGCTCCCGTGCAGCTGCCATTCTCTCCCCACCCCCACCCAGCCTGCAGCCTGGGAACTTCAAGTTCTGCCATCAGCCCATCTCCTCACACACCCCCCATTTTTTAAAAGGCTTCACCGTCTCCCTCTAAATGGATGGGTCATTATTTATTCAGCGTGGCCCGGGTGGCCTCCAGTAGGCCTCTGTCATCGTCAGAGCCAGGACGTTGTCTGCCCTGTCCCGGGATCTTCCTGCGGCTGGGCTGTGGGGGAACAAGGACTGGGTCTGGGGGGTTGGGCCGTGGGCAGTGCTGATGTGAAGGTCTCAGAACTTGGTCCGATCAATCTGGCAGGGTGGTTTAATTTTGTTTTAGAGGTCTAGTTTGCTTATTGATGGGGACAGGGAGACAGAGATACAGAGTGTGGCTCAGGCACGTGTGATGCTGGGGGTGGAACTTTAGACCCCACAGCCCTGCCCACCCTCCATGGGGCTCCCTGGGTGCTGTGCAGGGTGCTGAGAGAGGAGAGATCCCACAGTCCTGCCCACCCTCCATGGACTCCCTGGGTGCTGTGCAGGATGCTGAGAGAGGAGAGACCCCACAGCCCTGCCCACCCTCCATGGACTTCCTGGGTGCTGTGCATGGTGCTGAGAGAGGAGAGACCCCACAGCCCTGCCCACCCTCCATGGGCTCCCTGGGTGCTGTCCATGGTGCTGAGAGAGGAGAGACCCCACAGCCCTGCCCACCCTCCATGGGCTCCCTGGGTGCTGTGCATGGTGCTGAGAGAGGAGAGACTCCACAGCCCTGCCCACCCTCCATGGGCTCCCTGGGTGCTGTGCATGGTGCTGAGAGAGGAGAGACCCCACAGCCATGCCCACCCTCCATGGGGCTCCCTGGGTGCTGTCCATGATGCTGAAAGAGGAGAGACCCCACAGCCCTGCCCACCCTCCATGGGGCTCCCTGGGTGCTGTGCCTGGTGCTGAGAGAGGAGAGACCCTACAGCCCTGCCCACCCTCCATGGGCTCCCTGGGTGCTGTCCATGGTGCTGAGAGAGGAGAGACCCCACAGCCCTGCCCACCCTCCATGGGCTCCCTGGGTGCTGTGCATGGTGCTGAGAGAGGAGAGACTCCACAGCCCTGCCCACCCTCCATGGGCTCCCTGGGTGCTGTGCATGGTGCTGAGAGAGGAGAGACCCCACAGCCATGCCCACCCTCCATGGGGCTCCCTGGGTGCTGTCCATGATGCTGAAAGAGGAGAGACCCCACAGCCCTGCCCACCCTCCATGGGGCTCCCTGGGTGCTGTGCCTGGTGCTGAGAGAGGAGAGACCCTACAGCCCTGCCCACCCTCCATGGGCTCTCTGGGTGCTGTCCATGGTGCTGAGAGAGGAGAGACCCCACAGCCCTGCCCACCCTCCATGGGCTCCCTGGGTGCTGTGCCTGGTGCTGAGAGAGGAGAGACCCCACAGCCCTGCCCACCCTCCTGGGCTCCCTGGGTGCCGTGCATGGTGCTGAGAGAGGAGAGACCCACAGCCCTGCCCACCCTCCATGGGCTCCCTGGGTGCTGTGCCTGGTGCTGAGAGAGGAGAGACCCCACAGCCATGCCCACCCTCCATGGGCTCCCTGGGTGCTGTGCCTGGTGCTGAGAGAGGAGAGACCCCCACAGCCCTGCCCACCCTCCATGGGCTCCCTGGGTGCTGTGCAGGGTGCTGAGAGAGGAGAGACCCCACAGCCCTGCCCACTCTCCATGGGGCTCCCTGGGTGCTGTGCCTGGTGCTGAGAGAGGAGAGACCCCACAGCCCTGCCCACCCTCCATGGGCTCCCTGGGTGCTGTCCATGGTGCTGAGAGAGGAGAGACCCCACAGCCCTGCCCACCCTCCATGGGTTCCCTGGGTGCTGTGCAGGGCACTGACTGGAGCTTAAATCTTGCGCCACACACACAGCGAGTACTGTTCCCTCTCTCTGAAGTGAGCCAACTTCCCTCCCCTGCTATATTTTGGATCAGAGCAGATCTAATCGTCTCTGTGAGGTGAATGTGTTCAGAACTGCACTAAGGGAACTTGACTCATCTGTGGTGCCCTAGTGTGACGGAAAGAAGCAGAGAATTACCCGGGTAAAAAAGATAGAAAAAGAAAGAAGGAAAGAATGAAAGAAAGACAGGAAGGAAGAAGGGAGGGAAGAAATGGGAAATGGTTGTGATTTGGACAGGGGAGACATCCCAGTATCAGGGCACAGGACTTGCCTGCCTGACGCTTGACACCCCAGCGGCCCTGATCCCGCCAAAGGGCTTCTCAGTCTCTCTCACAGAAATAAGTCTTTTTTAAAAAAATATTTATTTATTTATTTAAACCCTTTTGTTGCCCTTGTTGTCTTATTGTTGTAGTTACTATTGATGTCGTCATTGTTGGACAGAACAGAGAGAAATGGAGAGGGGAGGGGAAGACAGAGAGGGGGAGAGAAAGACAGACACCTGCAGACCTGCTTCACCGCTTGTGAAGCGACTCCCCTGCAGGTGGGGAGCCGGGGGCTCGAACCAGGATCCTTATGCCGGTCCCTGCGCTTTGCGTCACCTGTGCTTAACCTGCTGTGCTACTGCCCGACTCCCATAAGTAAGTCTTTTAAGAGTAGCCATCCTAGTTATTAGCAGTTTTATTTACAAGGAGACTGACTGCAAGCGAAAGAATCATTTGGAGCTAGGCAGTGGTGCACCTGGTTAAGTGCTCACATTTCAGTGAAGAAGGACCCGGGTTTGAGTCCCTGGTCCCCACCTGTAGGGGGGAAGCTTCACACTTCACCTGCAGGGGGGAGCTTCACGTGTGAAGCAGGGCTGCTGGAGTCTGTCACTTTCCCTCTTTTTCTCCCTTCTCAATTTCTCTCTAATAATAAATAATAAATACATTATTTCTATCCAATAATAAATAAACTGAAGTGAGAAAGAGAGAGAAGGAATCTCTCTTGCCCAGTATCAAAGTTGGACCCAGTTCCCTACCCCCTCCTCGACTCTCCACAGCCCCTGTCGTGTGTTTTACGATTTCTCTGACTTCCGTTTCCAATTTTCCAAGCAGAAAGAAGCATGGTCTTCCTGGCCTCTGGGCGGGCATCTCTTATTTTCAGAATGCCAGAACGCTTTGTGTGTGTCTGGGGCGGGAAGACAGGGTGGGGGGAATATATTTTTTTTAAATTCTTTTTTGGGGCATGAACGGTTTACAGTCAGCAGTGAAATACAATAGTTTGTACGTGCGTAACATTTCTCAGTTATCCACAGAACAATTCAACTCCTGGGGAGAAAATTTTACAAAAAGTACATTGCACAGGGTTCGAAACTTATGAAGTTTTTTTTTTCCTTTTTGCATTTGACCTATTGATGGGGAGGGGTGGGGGGGAGAGTCAGAGTCTGTGTGGTTTTATTTTTTCTTTTGGACATTTATACTCAGTGTGTGAGATGCAGGTCTTTATAAATGTCTTCAGAGAGGGCACCCAGTTAAGTGCACACAGTACGAAGCTCAAGCATCTGAGGATCCCGGTTCGAGCCCCCGGCTCCCCATCTGCAGGGGGGTTGATTCACTAGCGGTGAAGCAGGTCTGCAGGTGTCTGTCTTTCTTTCTCCCTCTCTGTCTTCCCCTCTTCTCTCAGTTTCTCTCTGTCGTAGCCCATAAAATGGAAAAAATGGCCACCAGGAACAGTGGATTCAAAGTGCTGGCACTGAGCCCCAGCGATAACCCTGGAGGCAAAATAAAATAAAATAAAGTAAAATAAAATAAAATAAAATAAAGTAGTCTGAAAGGACCTTGAGATGCGGTGGAATTGAGCCTGCTTCCTAGGCCAGTTGAAAGTCTGCCAGGCAGCCCTGAGCTCAGTCCTTGTCCTTCCTCTGTGATTCCAGGGCTGTGGCTGTTAAACACCCCTTGTGAGGAGTGAACACGCCTGACGTGGTGGGGGGTGGACATGGTTATTTCTTTGACCTGTTGGGTGGGGAATGAGGGAAGGCTTAGGAGAGAACATGACTGTCGGTCGGTCTAAATTGGTGGTTAATGAAAGAAAAAAGTAAAGAAAATTGTGGGCTGGGGAGACAGCAGGATGGTTCTGCAAAAGACTCCTGCCTGAGGCTCTGAGGTCCCAGGTTCAGTCCCCAACACCAGCATCAGCCAGAGCTGAGCAGGGCTCTGGGCTTTTTGTATCTTCCTCTCTGTAGCTCTCATTAAAATAAAACAAATAAAAGACATTTACAAATATTTTTGCTTGCGGTCCAGGGACTGAACCTAGGACCTCAAGTGTATGTGTGAGCTTTAAGCTGTGGAGCCATCTCCCTGACTCAATTTTTCTTTCATTTCCCTTTCTTTCTCCTTCCTTCCTTCCTTCCTTCCTTCCTTCCTTCCTTCCTTCTTTCCCTCCTTCCTTCCTCTCTCTCTTTCTTTCCTTCTCTCCTTTTACTTGATATTATTCTTATTTTATTATTTATCTATGGGGCTTGGTGCCAGTACTACAAATCCACTGCTCCTGGTGGATTTCCCCCATTTCTTTTTGTTACACTTGAGGGAACAAGACAGAGAAATCGACAGGGAGGGGGAGAGCGAGAGGGAAGGAGAGACACCTGCGGCCCTGCTGTGAGGAGTGGGGGCTGGAACCCGGGTCCTTGCATATGGTAGGTAGTATGTCTGATTAACCGGTCGCACCACCACCCGGCCCCTGACCCATTTTTTATGTCGTGTTTTTGCAGAGCAGGGGAGGGAGGGATGAGGGAGGGAGACGGGGAGAGAGAAAGAGGGAGGAGGAACAGGGGCAGCAAAGCACAGTGTCACCCCCATGGTGTTCCTTGGTTCCTGGAGCTCTCAAGGGCTGCTTGGCCTCAAATCCAGCGTCCCATAACTTCTTTATCCAGTCGTCGGTTGATGGACGTTTAGGCTGCGTTTACTCTTTGGCGATTGTGAATAATACAGCTATGAACACAGGGTCTCTTCTGGTTAGTGTTGGTGTGTCTTCTGGGTAAATGCCTGAGAGTAGGGGTTGTTGGATTGTAAAGGAATTCTGTTTCTATTCGTTGACTTTCCATAGTCTTCCAGTGGAAGAGTTGGGGGAGCAGGGTGATGGGTGTGAAACCAATGTGGGATAAGACGTGACAGAAACACAGACAGGGCCCAGGTGGGGCATGTTCCCACACACAAGGAACCCAGTTTTGAGCCCCCTGGTCCCCAGCTGCAGGTGGGAAGCTTCATGAGTGGTGGAGCAGGGCTGCAGGTGTCTCTGTCTCTCTCTCCCTCGCCTCTCAATTTCTTTCTATGAAATAACAGATAAAAATTCAAAGCTATCTAAAAAACACAGGCAGGGGAGTCAGGCGGTTGTGCAACCGTTAAGCATAGGTGGCGCAAAGCGCAAGGACCGGCATATGGATCCCGCCCGGTTCAAACCCCCGGCTCCCCACCTGCAGGGGCGTCGCTTCCCAGGCGGTGAAGCAGGTCTGCGGGTGTCTGTCTTTCTCTCCCCCTCTCTGTCTTGCCCTCCTCTCTCCATTTCTCTCTGTCCTATCCAACAACAAAGACATCAATAACAACAATAATATTTACAACAATAAAAAAACAAAGGCAACAAAAGGGGGAAATGAATAAATAAATGTTAAAAACACACAGGCAGGTATCGGTGTGAAGCTCACATGTCAATCACGTGGGAAGCATGTCTGCTCTCCTTCCTTCCCATCAGCTGCTTCCTGACCCCTCCCTCTCCCCTTCACCCCTGACCTGACCCCTTCACCTCCTGCCTTTCTGACCCTCTGACCCCCTCAACTTCTCACTCACTCCTCTCCCTCTGCCCCCCTGGCCCCCTGACCCTCTCAGCTTCTCACCCCCTTACCCCTTGACCTCTTCTTCCCCTGAGCAGAGAGAGGGAGAGTAAGGTATGCAGGGGTAACACACCTGAATTCATGTTCACACCAGCCACAGGGACTTGGGGAGGGGGGAGGCGCCCCAGAAATAGAAAGTTCAGTTTCTTGGCACCTTCTGCCTGCCTGGGTCTTTTTTTTTAACTAATTAGTTAATTATTGCTAAATGAGAGATAGATAGATAGGTAGAGAGACCCCCGAGCCCTGCTCAGCTCTGGCTGATAGTGATGCTGGGGACTGAACTTTGGACCTCAGAACCTCAGGCAGGAGAGTCTTTTATTCTCTTTTCTCCTTTCTCTCTTTCTTTTTCTCTTTCTCCTTCTCTATCTCCCTTTCTCTTTCTTTCCTTTCTTTATACCTTTCTTTCTTTTTCTCTTTCTTTCTTTTTTTCTTCCCCTCCCTCCCCTTATGCTGACTCCCCTAGCCCTGCCTGAGTCTTGCTTCCTCCCCTTTTTGAAGCATCCTGTCTGCTTTGTAAAGTGATCCCCCCCCTGTTCTGAACCCTCTCTCCTTTCCCTGCGGAGGATGCTGGGGACACACAGACCCACACAGACACACACACACACACACACACACACACACACAGACACACAGACACACACACACACACACACACAGACACACAGACACACACACACAGACACACACACACACACAGACACAGACACACACACAGACACACACACACACACACACACACGCTCAGTCTGGGGGTTGTGGTGGTCTTCAAGGTTCCTGACTGTGAGTAAAACCTCTCCGGGTCTACAGGCACTCGCCCCCACCACCCCAGAGCGAGAGTCTGTCACTTCAGGGTCTGCCTTTCCTCTCTCTTCCACATCCCCACCTCCTCCTCCCCTGAGCCTCTGGGGCTGGTGGATGATTCTGGAACCTGCTGACAAGGTGGCCCCCTTGCCACCCCCCCCAACCAGTGAGGGGGGATGGGGTGGGGAGGGGCAGGATGCAGGCCAGCTCAGCTCTAAAGCAGAAGCCAGGGAACTGGAACCCTAATGACTGAATCAGGAAAAAAAAAAAAAGGCAAGAGTTATGAATCCTCAGCCAAGCTGGGCAGAGATAGACTCTGAGCACTCAGAGCCCCCACAGCATCCGAGAGCCTCCCAGAACCCCTCCTGAGCCTCCCAGATCCCCACCACGGCCCCCAGAGCCCCTTCTGAGTCTCTCAGATCCCCACCACAGCCCTGTAGCCCCCCTGAGCCTCCCAGAAGCCATCAGAGCTCCCCGAGCCCCCCAAAGAGCACTCAGAGCCCCCACAGCCCCCACAGAGTCCCCCAAACCCATCAGAGCCCCCTGGAACCCCCAGAGCCCCTCCAGAATTTCCCACAGCCCCCAGAACCCCCACAGATCTCCATAGCTCCCACAGCCCCCCATAGCCCCAAACAGCCCCCAGAGACCCCTCAGAGCCCCCATAGCTCCCCAGATCCCCCAGACCCCCCCACACATTGACTGCTGGCCTCTGCCTGGAGCCAGGCGGCTTCCCTGGAGCCATCAGCTCCATGCTTCCAGCCCCCCCCATCTCTGGGTCATGAGCTAGTCGGGGATTGCATATTCTGGGGTGAGGGTCTGTGTCTTCTTCATGCTCACGGGGCCTGGGTGGGTGTGAGATGATGTGGGGGGAGAGATATGCAGAAAGCAGGACCTCCTCTACCCCAAGTTCCTCCCCCTCTCTCCCTCCTGTCCTGGCACGACTATTTGTGAAACACCTACTCTCTCAGTTATTCATGTTTTTGTTTATTTATTTTTTTTGGTGAAGAATCACGGGTTACATGATCGTGAAAGACAACAGTGTCTAGTACCGCACCCCACCCAACACCAGAGTCCTGTGTCCCCACCCTCCTGTCTCTCAAAGATCCACTGGAGTCTCAGAAACAGTTTACTTGGTGCTGATTTTTTTTTCCCTCCCAGGATCATGCGGATCAGATCTCTAGGTTCCATCCAGGATTGAAATCATCTGGCAGTTGACTTTCCTTATTTTGCTAAGCTCCAATTCCATCCCTTTGGTCCCAAAAGACACAACGGCACCTTTCTGATGACAGAGTAGTATTCCATGAAATATATAATATATATATCCATAATTTCTTTTTTTTAAAGAATTTATTTATTCATGAGAAAGATAGGAGGAGAGAGAGAAAGTACCAGACATCACTCTGGTACATATACTGCTGGGGATTGAACTCAGGACCTCACTCTTGAGAGATCAGTGCTTTATTTATCTACTGTGCCACCTCCTGGATCCCATCCCATAATTTCTTTAGCCGATCATTTGACGACGGGCATTTAGGCTGTGCCCACTGTATGGCGATTGTGAATAACGAAGCTGTGAAAACGGGGCTGAATGTGTCCCTTTGAATTGGTGTTTGTGTGTCTTTTTGGGGGGCACTACCGGTCGATAGAAATCCTGGTGTGGAGTCAGTGGCTGGGAACAGGGCTCAGCTGGTAGAGGTCGGACAGTAAACTTTCAGGCATGAGCCCCTGAGTTTGATGTCTTGTGTCCCATGGGGAATTTATTTTTAACTGATTGATTACCTGGGTTTGAGCCCCCAGTCCCCACCTACAGGGGAAAAGCTTCACAAGTGGTGAAGCAAGAATGCAGGGGTCTCTCTCCCTCTCTATCTCCCCCTCCCCTCTCAAATTCTCTCTGTCTCTATGCAATAAATAAACAAGTAATTTATAAAAGATATAGAGAGAAGAGGCGTGTATTGGATGGAGGGCTCCAAGATGGGGAGAAGGGGCCGGGCAGTGCTGCACCTGACTGAGCACACACATTACAGGGCACAAGGACCAGGGTTCGAGGCCCCAGCTCCCACCTGCAGGGGGGAAGCTTCACAAGCGGTGAAGCAGGGCTGCAGGGGTCTCTCTGTCTCTCTCCCTCTCCCCTCTCAAATTCTCTCTGTCTCTATTCAGTGATAAGGAGGTGTCCTCAGGGAGACAACCAGGTGGGTGAAGCCTGGACCCGCAGTGGGGGGAGGAGGGCGCACCTGTGGGCATACCATCTTTCCCTGGGCTCCCAGCTGCAACGATTTTCCTTGACTCCTGGCCACTCCCTTTGAATACATGATTTTAGCCACCATCATCGCCAACTGCATCGTCCTCGCCCTGGAACAGCACCTGCCTGACAATGACAAGACCCCAATGTCAGAGCGGCTGGTGAGTGACGTGGCCCCCGGGCCTGTTGGGCTCCCCCAGGGGTGACCCACCCCCTTTCCGGGGCCAGGTGCTAGGCTGGGACAGGATGGGCTCTGGGACTTGGAGTTAAGATTCACACCAGGGACAGGAGGTGGGTCAGAACCCACATTCAATATGTGTGAGGGCCTGGGTTCAAGCCCCTGGCACCACCAGGGAGCCCATGGAGGGTGGGCAGGGCTGTGGGGTCTCTCCTCTCTTAGCACCCTGCACAGCACTCAGGGAGCCCATGGAGGGTGGGCAGGGCTGTGGGGTGTCTCCTTTCTCAGCACCATGCACAGCACCCAGGGAGCCCATGGAGGGTGGGCAGGGCTGTGGGGTCTCTGCACAGCACCCAGGGACCCCATGAAGGGTGGGCAGGGCTGTGGGGTCTCTCCTCTCTCAGCACCAGGCACAGCACCCAGGGAGCCCATGGAGGGTGGGCAGGGCTGTGGGGTTTCTCCTCTCTCAGCACCAGGCACAGCACCCAGGGAGCCCCATGGAGGGTGGGCAGGGCTGTGGGGTCTCTCCTCTCTCAGCACCAGGCACAGCACCCAGGGAGCCCATGGAGGGTGGGCAGGGCTGTGGGGTGTCTCCTCTCTCAGCACCATGGACAGCACCCAGGGAGCCCCATGGAGGGTGGGCAGGGCTGTGGGGTCTCTCCTCTCTCAGCACCAGGCACAGCACCCAGGGAGCCCATGGAGGGTGGGCAGGGCTGTGGGGTGTCTCCTCTCTCAGCACCATGGACAGCACCCAGGGAGCCCATGGAGGGTGGGCAGGGCTGTGGGGTCTCTCCTCTCTCAGCACCAGACACAGCACCCAGGGAGCCCATGGAGGGTGGGCATGGCTGTGGGGTCTCTCCTCTCTCAGCATCAGGCACAGCACCCAGGGAGCCCATGGAGGGTGGAGATAGCGGGGCTGTGGAGGGTGGAGATAGTGGGGCTGTGGAGGGTGGAGATAGTGGGGCTGTGGAGGGTGGAGATAGCGGGGCTGTGGAGGGTGGAGATAGCGGGGCTGTGGAGGGTGGAGATAGCGGGGCTGTGGAGGGTGGAGATAGCGGGGCTGTGGAGGGTGGAGATAGCGGGGCTGTGGAGGGTGGAGATAGCGGGGCTGTGGAGGGTGGAGATAGCGGGGCTGTGGAGGGTGGAGATAGCGGGGCTGTGGAGGGTGGAGATAGCGGGGCTGTGGAGGGTGGAGATAGCGGGGCTGTGGAGGGTGGAGATAGCGGGGCTGTGGAGGGTGGAGATAGCGGGGCTGTGGAGGGTGGAGATAGCGGGGCTGTGGAGGGTGGAGATAGCGGGGCTGTGGAGGGTGGAGATAGCGGGGCTGTGGAGGGTGGAGATAGCGGGGCTGTGGAGGGTGGAGATAGCGGGGCTGTGGAGGGTGGAGATAGTGGGGCTGTGGAGGGTGGAGATAGTGGGGCTGTGGAGGGTGGAGATAGTGGGGCTGTGGAGGGTGGAGAGGTCCATTGTTATGCTCCCTCCCTTCTTCCCTCTCTCATCTCTGCCTCTCTCAAGTGAGATAAATGGAAAGGAAATGTCAGTCCAGAATTGATACCTTGCAAATGCAAGACACTGCTTTCTTTTCTGGTCTTTACAGTGTGAAAAAAAAAATATATATATATATCAGCCAGGGAACAGAGAGCTACCTCACCAGTCGGGACCAGCCTTAGGAGGTGATTGGTCCAGGTTCAAGCCTCAGTGCCACTTGGGCAGTGCTTGGGCTCTGGGGGAAGCTGTGATCTCTCTCTCTCTCTTTTCTCTCTCTCCTGGGGGAGTGGGGCTATGGCAGATACACTTGAGGCTCTTGCCTCAGAAAACAGGAACAAAGAATTCTCAGCAGGGCCGGGAGGTTGCCCACCCCGCAGCATGGACACTGTGTCCATGTGTGAAGGCCTGGGCTCGAACCCCCAGTACCACACGGGTCCGTCCGTACAGCAGCTGGTGTGGTGTCTCTTTATTTTCTCTCTTGCTTCTCTGTCTCTTAAAAAAAAAAAAGAAAGGTGGGGGCCAGCCGCTGGTGAACCCTGTTCAGCGCACACAGTAGGAAGCACAAGGACCCGGGTTCGAGCCCCCACTCCCCACCTGCAGTGGGGAAGCTTCACAAGTGGTGAAGCAGGTCTGCAGGTGTCTCTCTTTCTCTCTGTCTCCTCCACCTCTCTTGACTTCTCTGTCTTGTCCAATAAAATGGAAAAAAAAAAATGCAATACCAGGGTATGGAACTCAGGACCTCAAGCTTGAGAGTCCAGTGCTTTATCCCCTGTGCCCTTTCCTGGGTTGTTAAACAACAACAAAATCCAAACGCCAAAACAAACAAGACTTTCAGACCGAGCTTGCCTTAGCGCTGACCGCCCTCGCCCCAGGGGATGTGCTAGGTGTGTTTTCCTCTCCTCTTCTTCCTGTCTTCCCATCTCTGCTGTCTGATGATATTTCTGTGTCCTTCTCTCTAGAGGACGCCTGTTCAAAGGGGCTCGCTGGGTGACACTCTGCGGGGCGGTGGCCTGGTCCCCCTGGGGCCTTCTTGATCCTTCCTTGTTAATTCCTGAGTCTCCCTGGGTGCTCTCCTGGGGATCTGACCTTTGTGGGTGGGAAGAAATGATAGGTCTGATGTCTGTCCCCTCCCTGGGGCTGGCTGTCCCTGCTCAGGGGCGGGGAGTGAATTCACAGTGTGCTTGGGGGCTCAAAAACTTTTCCAATTTCATTCCTTTTATTATTATTATTATTATTTTTAAATGCGACCCTGGGGCCTCATGAATACACTCATGAACTCACCACTCGGGGATGGTTTTTTATTCATAGAGTACAGAGATAACAGAGAGAGACATCAGAAAGGCACAGACCACAGCACTCTCTCTCTTTTAAAAAAGATATTTATTTATTTATTATTGGATATAAAGACAAATTGAGACAGCAGGGGAAGACAGAGAGATGATTTCTAAAAAATCTGTACATATATGGGATGAAAAAATTTTAATTATCTCTATTGGATAGAGACAGCCTGAAATTGAGAGGAATGGAGAGACAAGAGAGGGAGAGAGGCAGAGAGATAGCTGCAGATCTACTTCACCACTCTTGAAGCTGTTGCCCCTGCAGGTGGGGTCTGGGGGCTTGAACCTGGATCCTTGTACGTGGTAACATGTGAGCTCAACCAGGTGTGCCACCACGCGGTTCCTTGTGAGATTTCTTTATTTTTTTTTAATTTCTAATTTTTTTTTTTTCAGTTCAGAGCCCTACTGAGCTCTGGCTGATGGTGATGCTGGGGATTGAACCTGGGACCTCAGAGCCACAAAAAGGTCATTTTTTATCAGTGAAGGGCATGTGTATGAACACACATATGCACACACACACACACACACACACACACACACACACACACACACACACACACACAGAGAAACATAGCTCAGAGCCCTGCTCAACTCTGGCTGATGGTGGTGCTGGGGATGGAACCTGGGACCTTAGAGCCTCAGGCAGGAGGGTCTGTTTGCAGAACCATCATGCTGTCTCCCCAGCTGTTTTCTTGTTTATTTATTTTGAATGCTGTCTACACCCCCACCCATAGCAGGAGAGAAGGAGCCAGAGTAGTTCAGGGAGTGTGAGTGTGTGTGTGGGGGGCTGGGCAGGCTCCCCGATGCTCACTGTTCCCTCTCTCTCTGTCCCGTTCCAGGATGATACGGAGCCGTACTTCATTGGGATTTTTTGTTTTGAGGCGGGGATCAAAATCATCGCCCTGGGCTTTGCCTTCCACAAAGGTTCCTACTTGAGGAACGGCTGGAATGTGATGGACTTCGTGGTGGTTCTTACAGGGTAAGTGGAGCTGAGGCCCTTGTGTGTGTGAGGGGGGTTCTCTGGTGACTCAAAACCCTATTTCCCACGTCTGACAGACTTTTCAACTAGAACAATAGCTCCTTACAAGCGACCTCAACCTCCCTCCAAAAACAAACAAACAAAAAATGCCCCAGATGTGTTTTCTCATCAGTCTTTTTTCCAACAACGCCATGAATCAGGGGATAGTAATATTCCCTCCTTGCAGAGGTCTGGCAGGAACGGGGCTCGATCCCCTGTGTCAGATTCCCTGGCAAGGGAGCGATTTCTTGACTTCAGTATTTTTTTTCTCCTTGATTTTTATATTGGGTGTTGTATGGTGGGAATCTCTGGGTGTGTAATTAAAATTTTTTAAGTTTTCTATTTTTTCAAATTATTTTTTGTATTTTTTACCAGAGCACAGTTAAGTTCTGGTTTGTGGTGGTGCAGGGGATTGAACCTCGGACTCTGGAGCCTCAGGCAGTGAGAGTCTCTTTGCATAAAAATCATTCTAAACAACCCCACCCCCATCCCTAGTTTTTTTTTTTTTCATAGTGGTTTACAAAATTGTTAGATACCAGGGTCCAATTCCAAATCATTCCCATCCTCAGAGTTCTGTGCCCACATTCCCTCCATTGGAAGCTGCAGTGCTTCTCCCAAGCTCACAGATATGAGTTGATTATTATTTCTAGAACTGTCTACATTTAGATAGATTTGCCCATTTTCTCTTTAAAATAGTTTATTTATTTATTTAATGGACATGGACATTGGCAGGTGGATTCACACTCCCAGCCCGTTTCTTTCTTTCCCTGGTGGGACAGGGCTCTGGGGAGGTGGGAGGTGCTAGGACACATGGGTGAGGGCGTCTGCCCAGGGAAGTCAGGTTGGCGTCATGGTAGCATCTGCAACTTGGTGTCTGAAAGGCGGTTAAGATATGAGGCAGGACAGGGTGAACTGTTTTGTGATGAGATCGTAGAGGAAAACTTCTGTGGACCAGTCAAGCTCAGTGCCTCAGGAGTTTTTCAAATTTGTGTCCCAAGAAATCTCGTTTAACTGTTGAGACAGTTTCCATCATGAGCTTGTACGAGTGGCAACAGCCACAGGGACAGAAGACCCTGAACTGGGTGCCCACGTGAATGTGACAGGTGTTTATTTCTGCCTCCCCTGAGGCCCAGGAATTCTGTTGACATTGGCTGGTGTCTTTCGTGCAACGACAACTAAGGAACCTTGTGACCTTTGTGTCTCGGTGGGTTTATTTATTTTTAAACCAGAGCCCTGCTGAGCTCTGGCTGATGGTGATGCTGATGGGGATTGAACCTGGGACCTCAGAGCCTCAGGCAAGAGAGTCTTTGTAATATTTCCTTTATGTATTTGATGAGATAGAGAGGTAGATAGAAAGGTTGGTAGAAGCTCGAGCCCCCGGCTCCCCACCTGCAGGGGAGTCGCTTCCCAGGCGGTGAAGCAGGTCTGCAGGTGTCTGTCTTTCTCTCCCCCTCTCTGTCTTCCCCTCCTCTCTCCATTTCTCTCTGTCCTATGCAGCAACAACATCAATAGTAACAATAATAACCACAACGATAAAATAACAAGGGCAACAAAAGGGGAATACATAAATAAATATTAAAAAAATAAGTAAATGGGATTCTAGGACCAAAAATAAATACATTAATAAATACAATAAAAGAATGGGTCGACAGTTGGATCAGCATGTAGACGCATGCCTTATCATGCACGTGGCCCTGGGTTCGAGTCCTGACTCCGCATGGAAGCTCTTGGTCTGTAGGTGGGCGGAGGCTCTTACATAGCAGTGTACGTACTTGACCTGGGTTTGAGCCCCCTCCCCAGAACCCCACGAGAGCACTGAGCATGGGGGGGTGAGGGGAGTTCATGTTCAATGGAACAGTGCCAACATGTTTTTCTGTCTTTCTCTCCCTCTGTTTTTCTGTCTGAAAAAAAGCAAAAACAAGAACAGAAATAGCTGCTTGGTGCTGTTGACATTTCTGTTGCCCCCTGCACTCTCTTCTCTTGCGTTTCCCTTCAGGCTCAGCTGCTTCCCAATCCCAAGAGATCTCCTGCCTTCATTTTTCCTGGCTGTGTGATATTCTGTAGGCCTGGGGGCCACGGGGCTTCTGAGCATGCTGGCTTCCGGCTCCGCGCTGTTTTGAAGCCAGTCTTCTTCCCCTCCTCCTCACTAGTCAGCCTCTCTCTCTCTCTCTCTCTCTCTCTCTCTCCCCTGCAGCAAATGCCTGGGAGAAGAACTGCTGAGTCGTATTCTGTCTTTCTCTCTCTCTCTTTCTCTCTCTGCTTCTCTGGCTGTTACTAAATTGCTCTATAAAATGCTCCCAGGGGGCCAGCTTCTGCTGGCAGGGCTGGGCGTGACCTTGCTGGCAGGACGGAGCCTTCACAAGACTGCTGGCTTTGGAGAACGGGGTTCTGGAGGCCTCGGAGTGGGGGTGGGGGTCCCAGTGCCTTAGCTGGGTGGGTGGGGGTCTTGGAGAGTGACCGTAGGGTGGAAGGGTGGACGGCCGATGGCTTTGTGGTCAGATGTTAGTTCCTCCTCGGTTCTCCTCTCTCCTGGCTTGCTCAGTTACTGGGCTTCCAGAGGAGAGAATTTCACTTTTCCTCTTTCTCTCCCACTCTCTCTCTCTCCTTTCTCTTCTCTTCTTCCTTCCTTCCTTTTATCCTTTTTCTCTCCTTTTTTCTATCTCTCTCAACTTTCTTCCTTTCTTTTTTCTTTCTATCTCTCTCTTCCCTCTCCTTTCTCTCTCTCTCTCTCTCTCCATCCCTCTCTCTTCTTTTTTTAATAGTCAAGAGTCTTATGATGGGGCTGGGTATTGGTGTACCTGGTTAAGCACACACATCACAGTGCGCAAGGACCCAGGTTCAAGCCCCCAATTGCCCCCTGCAGGGGGAAAGCTTCGTGAGTGGTGAAGCAGGGCTGCAGGGGTCTCTGTTTCTCTCCCTCTCTATCTCCCCCTCCTCCTCATTTTCTTTGTATCTCTATCACATAAATAAATATAATTGAAAAAATTAAAAATATTTTATTTTAGTGAGAAAAAAAAAAAGACCAAAGAGATAGAGACCCCAGAACCCTGCTCAGCTCTGAGTAATGGTGGTGCTGGGGATTGAACCTTGGGCCTCAGAGCCTCAGGCAAGAGAGTCCTTTTGCATTATTATTATTATTATTATTATTATTATTATTATTATTATTATTTCCCCAGAACTTTTCCCAGCTCTGGCTGATGGTGGTGCTGGGGATTGAGAGAGGAGAAAAGAGAAGAAGAAAGGGAGAAGAGAGAGAGAGAGAGAGAGAGAAGGAGAAAGGGGGAGAAATATAAGAGAGAGGAGAGAGAAGGATGGGGGAGAGAGAGAAAGAGGAGAGGATAGAGGTAGAGAAAAAAGGAAGAAAGACAAAGTTAAGAGACACAGAAAGGAAGGAAGGACAGAAAGAGAGAAAGCCCTCCTTTACTTCTTTCTTCTCTCTCCTCCCTGTTTCTCTTCCTCTGACTGTCCTCTCTCCCCCTCTCCCAGCAAGCAAGACTCATCAGAAGCCCCCCCCCCTTCCCTGCATGCCCAGCACTTGGCTGACAACCCCTTCAGGTTCCAGGAGGCGGCTGTGTCTCCTGGGGGTTGAACCGCCAGGGGCAGGGCAGGAAGAAGCATAGAGCTCCCTGCTAAGCCAGCTCTTCTGCAGCCGGGCAGAGCCGGGAACCGCTGTCAGCACTTTGGCTCCAGAGCCGAGAGGGATGGATGGATGGATGGATGGATGGATGGACGGACGGGTGGATGGATGGATGGGGCGAGGGCAGTGCAGGCAGGGGTCTTCCTTGTCTGCGTCTGACCTCAGGGTGAAGCTGGGATTTCAGTCTGCAGGCAGCTGATAATCTGAGCAGAGCATGGCCTGAAAACAGCATCATGCTTCTGCAAAAGCCTCTCCTGCCTGAGGCTCTGAGGTCCCGGGTTCAATCCCCAGCACCACCAGCAGCCAGAGCTCAGCAGGGCCCTGGGCTCTCTCTGTATCTCTCACTTGTTGAAAATGAATAGATAAAATACTTGAAAAGACTCAGTTATTTATTATGAGAGAAAGAGAAAGAAAAAGAAGGAGGAATAGGAGGAGGAGAGAGGAGAGAAGCAGAACATTTATTTAAGAATTTAAACTCTGGGACCGGGTGGTGGCGCACCTGGTTGAGCGCACATGTTACAGTGCACAAAGACCCAGGTTTGAGTCCCCGGTCCCCACCTGCAGGGGGAAAGCTTCACAAGTGGTGAAGCAGGTCTGCAGGTGTCTCTCTGTCTCTCTTCCTCTCTACCATCCCCTTCCCTCTAGATTTCTGGCTGTCTCTATCCAATAAATAAAATAAAGATAATGAAAATTATCTTTAAATTTAAAAAATTTAAAATTTTGAATTTAGAAAATTTAAAATTTAGAAAATTAAAAAAAAACACCTCTTTTTATTTAGGAATGGACAGAAACAGCCATAAATTGAGAGGGGGAGGGAGGAGGTAGAGAGGGAGAGGCAGAGAGACACCTGCAGCCCTGTCTCACCACTTGCAAAGCTTTCCTCCTGCAGGTGGGGACCAGAGGCTTGAACCAGGGTCCTTGGCACACTGTAATGTGTTCACTTAACCTGGTGTGTCACTGCCTGGGCCCCTCTTATTTTATTTTTCTAAATTAAATTATTTTTTTTTCTTTATCAGGGCCCTCTTCAGCTCTGGCTGATGGTGGTGCTGCATGGGGGGAACTTTACAAGTGGTGAAACAGGGCTGTAGGTGTCTCTCTGTTTCTCACTCCTTATTTCCCTCTCAATTCCTCTCTGTCTCTATAAAAATTAAATATTAAAATAAATGAATAAATAAATAGGGGGCAGGCGTTGGCACACTCAGTACACTCAGTAGGTCAGATGTGTTATCATGTGCAAAGTCTTCCTGTCCCCATCTGCAGTGGAAAGATTTGTGAGTCTCTTTCCCTCTCAGACTCTCCTTCTCCTCTCAGTGTCTCTCAGTCTCTGTCCAGTAAACCAATACCTAATAAATGAAGGTCAGAGTAATAGTTTATATAAGCACTTCCTCCCACAATTAATCTCTGTGTTTTTAAGGAGAGAGAAGACAGAGGAGAGACCCCACAGCCCTGCCCACCCTCCATGGGCTCCCTGGGTGCTGTGCCTGGTGCTGAGAGAGGAGACACCCCCCTCCCCACAGCCCTGCCCACCCTCCATGGGGCTCCCTGGGTGCTGTGCCTGGTGCTGAGAGAGGAGAGACCCCACAGCCCTGCCCACCCTCCATGGGCTCCCTGGGTGCTATCCATGGTGATGAGAGAGGAGACACCCCACAGCCCTGCCCACCCTCCATGGGCTCCCTGGGTGCTGTCCATGGTGCTGAGAGAGGAGAGGAACCCGCACCACACCCCCCCCCACCACACACACATTGTTGCTGTCCATGGTGCTCCATGGGGTCCAGGACCCCAGCCTTGGGTTCCATGCTTGAGTTTTAGCTCCGAGTCATCTCCCAGCACCTCTCCCTCCCCCCACACCTCAGAGGACTGTGCGTATCACCTTATACTTTTATACCCCCTTTACTACACTGTAGGCTTCAGCACACAAAACTGCGTCTGTCTTATTCCCCGGTTGATTTGCAAGGTTTCAAAGGTGTCTGGGGTATATGTGATCTCCCCTCTTGTGCCCTGACTTCACATCAGAGTCTAAGTCACGGAGTATAAGAGCTCGCTTTGGAGCTCTGAGTTTAAATCCCAGTTCTGTCACTCAAGATCCATGGCTCTCCGATCGTGTTTTTCCCTAGTCCTTGCTCTGTACCTCTGAGAGGTAAAACTTACAGTAACGCGGAACTCATATGGTGGAGGAGAAGAGGAGCTAGGATAATTTGTATTTTTTTCAATATATGTATATTAAAATTTATTTTAATGAGAGAGGAGCCAGAGAAAAAGAGCAGAGCCCTGCTCAGCTTTGCCTGATGCTGGTGCTGGGGACTGAACCTGGGACCTCAGAGCCTCAGGCAGGAGTCTCTTTGCAGAACCATGATGCTGTCTCCCCCAACTCCTTTCTCTCCTCCATCTCTCTTTTGTCTTTTTAAAAAATTTTTTAAGTTTATTTATTTATTTTCCCTTTTGTTGCCCTTGTTCTTTTTTGTTGTTGCTGTAATTATTACTGTTATTGATGTCGTCGTTGCTCGAGAGGATAGAGAGAAATGGAGAGAGAAGGGGAAGACAGAGAGGGGAAGAGAAAGACAGACACCTGCAGACCTGCTTCACCGCCTGGGAAGCGACTCCCCTGCAGGTGGGGAGCCGGGGGCTCGAACCGGGAACCTTTCGCCGGTCCTTGTGCTTTGTGCCACGTGCACTTAACCTGCTGCGCTACAGCCCGACTCCCTCTTTTGTCTTTTTCATCTTTTTTTTTGTTCCTTCTTATTTCTTCGTTTTCTCATTCTTCTTTCTTTTTTAACATTTTATTTATTTTATGAGAGAGAGAGAGAGAGACAGAGACAGAGACGGAGGGGGGACTCCAGAGCCCTACTCAGCTCTGGCTGCTGGTGGCGTGGGCTGGGGATTGAACCTGGGACCTCAGAGCCTCAGCCAGGAAAGCCTTTTCTCAGAGCCATTAGGGTATGTCCCCTGCCCTATTTATTTCTTTAAAACACTAAGTATGTTTGAACAAGAGAACTAGAGATAGACAGAGCCAGCCAGAGGAAGGAAAGACAAAGAAGAAAGTCCTGGGCTGGTGAGAGGAAGACCTGCCTTGCCCGCACCCTCAAACCCAAGAAGTTGTTGAGTGTGACTTTTTCTTTTTGCCTCTTTTGTTTTGTTCACTGGGGCTCTGTGCCTACACTATGAATCCACTGCTCCTTTCGCCATTTTTTCCATTTTATGGGACAGGACAGAGAGAAATCGAGAGGGGAGGGGAAGATAGAGAGGGAGAGAGACAGACACCTGCAGCCTGCAGACCTGCTTCACTGCTTGTGAAGCGGACCCCCCTCCCCCACAGGTGGGGAACCGGGGGTTTGAGCCCGGAACTTGAGCGAGTCCTTGCAGTTAGTATTATATGCGCGTAACTTGGCGGGCGCACCACCGCCTGGTCCCCCGAGTGTGGGATATTTGCATGCATGGCAACTGTAACCAGATTTGCAGGGGACTAGGGAAGGGCGGGACGGAGAAGAGGAGGATTTGTCTCGCTTTGAAGGAGCTGCTGGTGGTGGTGGGGGGGGGTCCAGGTGGTGATGCACCTGGTTAAGTGCTCACATTAGAGTGCAAAAGGGCCCAGGTTCAAGCCCCTGGTCCCCACCTGCAAGGGGAAAGCTTTGTGAGTGATGAAGTAGGGCTGCAGGTGTCTCTTTTTCTCTTTACTTCTCTATCTCCCCCTTCCTTTCAATTTCCCTCTGTATCTAACCAATAGCAAGTCATGAAATCATTTAAAATTGAGAGAGAGAGAGAGAGAGAGAGAGAGAAAGAGAGAGATTGAGCTGGCTGGGTTGGGCGCTCAAGCCCTAAGCCCAAGTGTGCGCTGTGGTTAACTGACGGGCTTGTGCAAACGAGCCTGGAGGCGTCGGGCTGATTACTGTCATCACTGTGATCATAGTTATTACTGTGTTAATAGCTAATCTCACTGGAGGGCCATGGCCCTGCCAGTTTCTAAGTGTTCTGGGAGGAGAATCTACCTTTGCCAGGTGGGTGCAAAGATCATTCTCATTTTCCAGAGGGAGAAAACCGAGATCCCAAAAGACATGTCCTTATTCTGTACCACGCACCCCCATTAGGGATGTTTTGTCTTGACCCAGAAGAAAGGGGTGCTGTTGTATGCTTTACATTGGTTTGGTCTAGCTCTCCCCCCGCCAGAAAAATTGGTTTGGCCCCTGCTAGTTTCGCGGGCCTGCTTGTCCCCGCCCGAAGGGAACCCCTACAGAGTTCCAGAGTTCTTGGCACCGCCGCGTGAGGAGAAGGATGCAGGAGAGTTCTGTGTGGTGGTTAGTTTAAGGGTCTCTCTCTGCCACCAGAGGAGAAAGACAGGAAAGCACATGTTTGCCCGCTCGTGAATAAAGATATACAGCTTCCCAGCCCAGCTGTGTGTCCCCGAGTCTCTGTTCACCACCGCGAAGCTAGCCCGGCCTGCTGGAGCCCCCCGAAACATTAACAACAAATGGTGCCCAACGTGGGCCAACATTAACAACAGGGTGCAGTGGACAAAATACTGAACCCTCAACTATGAGGTCCAGACTTCATCAGTGGCACCACCTGTGTGAGAAGGTTGCTCTGGTTCTCTTTTCTCTCCTTGGTAAACAAACAAATCAACAAAATACGCGGCAGGTGTGACACAAAATGGCTGCCAGAGTGCCTGCCATCGTGTCCATGTGCACGGCCAGAAGAGGAGGGAACATGAGATGGCTCCACCCAGCTCTGTTCAGTGCTATGTTCACAGAATGAAATCTTCTCCCAGAAATGAGTTATTTGGGTTTCTTTAGAGGTGCTAGAACATTCTCATGGTGAACCTGATGTATGTATGTGTGTATGTATGTATCTATCTATCCATCTATGTATCAATCTATATTCAGAGCTTGCAAATTTGTGTTTTATTTATGTCTTTGTCTGCCATTACAAGTTTGCTGGAGTTTTGTGGCATTCCACTGTTGCCGGTGGAACCTTGTCTGTCTGTCTGTCTGTTTCTCTTTCTTTATTTCTTGTCTCCATGTTTATCACTGGGGCTCAGTGGGCCGACGCTGTGAATCCACTGCTCCTGTGGCCATTTTTTTCCATTTGATTGGGTAGGACTGAGAGAGATGGGGTAGACAGGGAGAGTGACAGAGAGACACCTGCAGACCTGCCTCAACACTTGTGAGGTGACCTCCCCTCCTGCAGGTGGGGAGCCGGGGGCTTGAACCCGGATCCTTGGGACCCTTCCTGTGTGCGCCTAATCCGGCGTTTCTAATGCCTGGCTTCCTCTGTCTCTTCTTTTTCTTTCTTTTTTTTTTTTAAATGTGTTATTTATTTATTTTCCTTTTTGTTGCCCTTGTTGTTTTTATCATTGTTGTAGTTATTATTATTGTTGTTATTGATTTTGTTGCCAGATAGGACAGAGAGACATGGAGAGAGGAGGGGAAGACAGAGAGGGGGAGAGAAAGACAGACACCTGCAGACCTGCTTCACCGCCTGGGAAGCGACTCCCCCGCAGGTGGGGAGCCGGGGGATCGAACTGGGATCCTGATGCCGGTCCCAGAGCTTTGTGCCACCTGCGCTTAACCCGCTGCGCTACAGCTCGACTCCTTTGTCTCTCCTTTTTCTACCTGATAATTGTAATGATTGAATCAAACAAGGAGGCAGGGATGAGAGTGAACTAAACTCACCTGGGTCCACTCCTGCGAGGTGCCAGGGGCTCAGACCTAGAGCCTCACCGCACACAAGGCCTGGGCTTTGCACCATCTTCCAGGACCCTGAGGGGCTCCTTGTCTCTGTCCCTGAGAGACTTTTGGTGGGAGTCAGGTTGAGGGCTGCAGTTCTGTATCTAGATCTTCTTTAAATAAATCAACTTATTTGGGGTCAATGGTGGCGCAGTGGGTTAAGTGCACATGGCACAAAGCTCAAGGACCCACACAAGGACCCCGGTTTGAGCCCCTGGATCCCCACCTGTGGGGGGGGGTCACTTCACAAGTGGTGAAGCAGGTCTTCAGGTGTTTGTCTTTCTCTCCCCCCTCTGTTTTCCCCCCATAGAGGGTGGGCAGGGCTGTGGGGTCTCTGCACAGCACCCAGGGAGCCCATGGAGGGTGGGCAGGGCTGTGGGGTCTCTCCTCTCTCAGCACCATGCACAGCACCCAGGGAGCCCATGGAGGGTGGGCAGGGCTGTGGGGTCTCTCCTCTCTCAGCACCATGGACAGCACCCAGGGAGCCCATGGAGGGTGGGCAGGGCTGTGGGGTCTCTCCTCTCTCAGCACCATGCACAGCACCCAGGGAGCCCATGGAGGGTGGGCAGGGCTGTGGGATCTCTCCTCTCTCAGCACCATGGACAGCACCCAGGGAGCCCATGGAGGGTGGGCAGGGCTGTGGGGTCTCTCCTCTCTCAGCATCATGCACAGCACCCAGGGAGCCCATGGAGGGTGGGCAGGGCTGTGGGGTCTCTCCTCTCTCAGCACCATGCACAGCACCCAGGGAGCCCATGGAGGGTGGGCAGGGCTGTGGGGTCTCTCCTCTCTCAGCACCAGGCACAGCACCCAGGGAGCCCCATGGAGGGTGGGCAGGGCTGTGGGGTCTCTTCTTTCAGCCACAAAGGAGCTCCATGGATATGGATTGGTAAACAGTGAGATACATAGACAGACAGTAGACAGACAAGCATGTATGTAGACATGTGATTTCAGGTTCACTTCCAGACCTTAGGCAGCTGGTGGTGTTTTTCTACGGCTGATCAGGGAACTGAACAGCGGAGCACAGGACTGGCACACGTGGGGCCCCGAGTTCAATCCTTGGCACCACCATTTGCCAGAGAGAAACAGCACTCTGCTCTCTGCTTCTCTCTCTCTCTCTGCCACCTGAAGCCACATTTCAAGAAATGAAATGCTTGCAGAACTTGGTGGAAGCTGGAGGAATCAGGGAGTCCCCTGGGGCTGTGCATGATGCTTCTCTGTGATGCCGGGGATTCGAACCCGGGCCCTTGTCCACAGCAAAGCACTTCTCCCAGCCTGTTTTATGCTTTTATTTGTTTATTTTTTTCATTGTGACCAGGGCATGTTCTTTGCATCTTGGTTGGGGCTGTGAAATAGAGGTGGTGACAGTTCCTGTTCCCTGGAAGACTGGTATCACTTTTTCAAGGTGCTTGGGACACACTCTCGGTTATAATGTGGTGGTTGTCTTCTTTTATGTCTCTACTTTCCCTGGAAGCTGGGCTTGGCCCCCCTTCCATCCCTGCTTCCCAGGGGACCCCAAGGAATAGACCTGCAGATTCAGGAGGCTTTTGGGGTTTAGTGGATTCCCTCAGAGCTAACGTGACTCTCACTTTCTTTCTGGGTCCTGGTGGTTCTAAGTTCGATTCCTATTTAATTATTTTTTGGGGGGGCATGGTATTTTAAAGGGGGATCTTTAGATTGGGCAAAGATATTGTCGTTATTGATGGCTTTGGAATGACTTATTTTTCAGATAGAAAGAGAGAAATGGGATGGAGGAGAGAGACATCACAAACACTAAATCTTCTCTTGGTGCTGCGTGTGTGTGTGTGTGTGTGTGTGTGTGTGTGTGTGTGTGTGTGGTGGTCAGGCTTGACCAACAACCAGGCACATTCCTAGCTGAATTATTGGCTGCCCTGCAAGATTCTTCTTTTTTTTATCACCGCAGCAATATTAAATGGTAGTTTTTTTTGTTTTAAATGCTTTTTAAAATTTTAATTAACTTATTTATTCCCTTTTGTTGCCCTTGTTGTTTTATTATTGTAGTTATTGATGTCGTTGTTGGACAGGACAGAGAGAAATCAAGAGGAGGGGAAGACAGAGAGGGGGAGAGAAAGACAGACACCTGCAGACCTGCTTCACCGCCTGTGAAGCGACTCCCCTGCAGATGGGGAGCCAGGGGCTCGCACTGGGATCTTAACTCTGGTCCTTACGCTGGTCCTTGCGATTTGCACCACATGCGCTTAACCCGCTGTGCTACTGCCCGACTCCCTTAAATGCTTTTATTATGTCTTTATTTATTGAATAGAGACAGCTAGAAATCGAGAGGGGGGAGGGAGACAGAGAGGGAGAGAGAGACAGAGAAACACCTGCAGCCCTGTTTCACCAATCACAGAGCTTTCTCCCTGCAGGTGGGGGACCGGGGGGCTCGAACGTAGGTTCTTGCACATTATAACCTGTGTGTTCAACCATTGTGCTGTCTCCCCAGCTCAAAATGTATTTTTAAAAATATTATTATTAATTAATTAATTTTCCCCAGAGCCCTACTCAGCTCTGACTGATGGTGGTGCTGGGGATTGAACCTGAGACCTCAGGGCTTCAGGCGAGTGAGCTTTTTTTTGCAGAACTGTCATGCTCCCTTCCCCAAAAGGGGCTGGCACTTCCGGCTTTTTGAGCATTTTCAGTAAGTTAGTTCATCTTTTTAAAAATTTAATCTTTCTTTCCTTCAGAGCCAAAGCCTTACATATGTGTGATTTCACTGCTTCAAACCCATTCCCCCCACTTTTAAAAAAAACATTTCAAATAGAGTTGGGAAAGAGAGAGAGAGAGAGATTGAGAGAGAGGGGAAAGGAGAGGAGAGGAGAGGAGAGGAGAGGAAAGGAGAGAGGATCCCTAGCACCACCCACCACGGAGAACTCTCCCTCCTCCAGTGCTGTTCATTGTGCTCCCATGTGGTGCTCCAGTAGAGAGTGAGACAGACTGACAGACAGACCCACTGAACCACCTCCCCTTCCCTCATTCCTTCACTGACTGCACATCCACCCCCAGGGCCTCCTGGGTGTATTCTGCCAGTTATGCTATCTCCCAGGCCCCCGCAATCTCTCCCTGACAGAGAGAGAGAGAAGACCAGAGAGGGAGGGTGGCGAGAGACCGAGAGACACCTGCAGCCCTGCTCCACCGCCTCTGAAGCTTCCCTGCTGCAGGTGGGGGACCGGGGGCTCGAACCTGGATCCTTGTGTGTGGTGATGTGTGTGTGCCCCACCGAGTGCGCCATCTACCTGACCCCTTCCCCCCCACCCTCCGATAATTTCTGAGCTGTTGCTGTGCTGAGGGAATTGGGGTCACTGCACCGGGGCTGAGGGTTTGCACATTGACCTGAGAGGCTCGAGGCCTCCCTGGTCTTGGGGGGAATCCTTCTGGGGCTCTAGGGGGCCCCTGGGTCCAGCCCCTCCCCAGAGAGAAACATCTGGAAAGCAGTGCTGAATGGGAGAACTCTCATGGTCTCTGTGAGCAGAATGGGCCTGGGCTGCGGAGACAGCAGGAGGATTCTGCACACAGACTCTCCCGCCTGAGGCTCTGAGGTCCTGGGTTCAATCCCCAGCACCACCGGCAGCCAGAGCTCAGCAGGGTTCTGGGCTCTCTCTCTGTATCTTTCTCTCTCATTAAAATAAATAAATTATTTAAAAAAGTATCTTGTTTAAAAAATAAGAGACACCTGGTGATGGTGCACTTGGTTGAGTGCACACGTTAGAGCACCTAGTTCAAGCCCCCGGTCCCCATATGCAGGGGGACAGCTTTGCAAGTGGTGGAGCAGGGCTGCAGGTGTCTCTCTGTCTCTCTCCCTCTCTATTTCCCTCTCAATTTCTCTCTGCCTCTATCCAATAATAAATCAATTACAAATAAATACTGGAGCCAGGCAGTGGTGCACCTGGTTGAGTGCACTCATTACAATGCATGAGGACCCGGGTTCAAGTCCGAGCTCCCCACCTGTAGGGGGAAAGCTTCATGAGTGGTGGAACGAGGCTGCAGGTGTTTCTTCTCCCCTCTCACTGATTCCTCTTTATCTCTATTTTTATCATAAAAAGGGCATAAATAATAATAACAACAACACACATTATCGTGTGCAAGGACCCAGGTTCAAGCCCCCGGTCCCCCAGCTGCAGCAGGGAAGCTTTCCGAGTGGTGAAGCAGGGATGCGGGGGTCTCTGTCTCCCTCTCTCCTTCCCTCCTTAATCCCTCTCAATTCCTCTCTGTCCAATCAACTCAAATAAATACTTTAAAAAAATAGAAGGGGTGCAGAGTGAGGACAGCTTCATGAGGGGGGCAGGACTGTGTCCCCCAGCCGCTGTGAGTAGAGCCTCCCCCACCCCGCCGGCCCTGGAATCCTGGCATGGCTAGTACCATCCCCATGGCCTCCTCCTCCATTGATATGCTTGACAGATGGTCTCTTCAAGGTCCTGGCTGAGGCTACACCCTGGATGGGTGACTGCCACCTCCCGTTCCCTGCACCCAGCCCGTTCATTGGTTTATTGGCTTCTGGACTGGACTGTTTCTTTTTTACACAATATTTTTATCTCGGGTCATGAATGTATCTGGGTTCTTAGCTGGGGCTTCAGGCCTGTGTGAATTTTTTTTTCCAACGGGGGGATCTGACGGTGGTGCACCTGGTTGAACGCACATGCTGCCAAGTTCAGTGAACCAGGTTTGAGCCCCTGATTCCCACCTGCAGAGGGGAAGGAAGATTCACGAGTGACAGAGAAGGGCTGCAGGTGTCTCTCTGTCTCTGTCTCTCTCTCTTCCTCCTCTCTCTATTTATCTCAGTTCTAATACATAAATAGCTCATTTTGGGGGACAGATGGTGGTGCACCTTGCTGAACGCACATATTACAGTGCACAAGGACCCAGGTTCAAACCCCTGGCCCCCACCGGCAGAGGGAAAGCTTCACAAATGACAGAGCCGGGCTGGCTGCAAGTGTCTCTCTGTCTCTCTCCCTCTCTATCACCATCTCCCCTCAATTTCTCTCTGTTCTATAAAAAGAAAGGATGAGTGAAGCCACCAAGAGCAGTGGATCTGTCCCGCAGGTGCTGAGCACCAGGATAACCAGGATAACCCTGGTGGCAAAAACAATAGTAATGATAATAGTAATCGTCATCGTTATTATTTATTGGGTAATGGGTATACATCTGAGAGCATTTGGGCACTTGCTGGGTATGTCTCAAGGTCAAGTTCAAGTAGAAGATGTCCCCACAGAATACCACAGGGTGCTTGAAAGACCAGTTTGTTGTTGTTGTTATTATTATTGGATAGAGACAAAGAGAAAGGGGAGGGGAAGATAGAGAAGGAGAGAGACAGACCCTGCAGTGCCCTGCTCCACCACTCATGAAGCTTCCCCCCTGCAGGTGTGGGCCAGGGGCTTGAACCCAGATCCCAGCGACTGTGTGTTATAATGTGTGCTAAACCAGGTACTGCACTGCCCCAGCCCGTCTAGCTTTTTTTTTTTCTTCTGCATCATGTCTTCTCTCTTCTCATGTCTTCCTCATCTCATTCCAGAACCTTCCCTGTGACGACCCCCTCCCCCCAGCCTACCCCCTTCTCTCTCCTCTCCTCTCTCCCAAGGCCATGCTCCCTCCTCATTCAAGAAAAAAAACAACAAAAAAACCCATCCCTGGGACTCCAGATTCTCTGAATGGGCACGTCTCCATGGCAACAGCCATGAATGAGGTAACCGTGGAGATGGTGTGGATGGGAGCTGTCCCCATGGAGACCATTGAAGGGGAAAAGGGGGCCCCCACTCCTGGGGAAGCTCGTCATTGCTGGTGGGGGTGGGGGGCACGGCAAGCCTATTTTCAACTTGGGGAAGACAGAAATATATGCCGACGTAACTCACGATTCACCTTGAGACCCCCCCATTGCCTCCCACTCCCTTCTGCACCCGACATGGCTCTTGGTCACCCCCCTTGCTCCCTCCCTGGGCTTCAGCCCTGGGCTGCGGACACCATCTCCCCTCTAGGGACCAGCAACAGCCCCCCCATCCTGTCCCTAAACCCATGGGGTGGTGGAAGGGACATGTCTGGGGACATTTTTATTTAATCTCAGTAACAAGAATATAAGATGACAGTGGCTAGTTCCACAGGACACCCACCACCAGATTTTTGTGTCCCACCTTCCCACCTCCTCAAGAGAACCACCAGAGTTCTCAGTCTTTTTTCTTTTCTTTTTTAGACTTTTATCTGTGATTTTAATATTGATTTACAAAATGATGAAACCACAGGGGTCTAACTCCACCCCGTCCCCACCCCGTCCCCACCTGCAGAGCTCTGTGTCCCCATCCCCTCCATTGGAAACTGCAGTGGTTCTCCCAAGGTCACAGTTGTAGGTTGACTATTATTTCTAGAACTATCCATCTTTATATATATATATATATCTTTGCCCATTCTTTCCTCTGTTTCTGCCTCCTCTTCCTTTCTAAGTCATACTTACACCTGTTACTACTCCCGAGTGTCCTTCCTCTTTGCCTCTTCTCTCTCTGGGTCCTGATGGAATTGGGGTTCAGAGCCCTCTGGTCATCTTCCCCTGACATTTCTCCCCTCTGGAAGTCTGGACCCAAATTCTTTATGGGGAGCAGAAGGTGGGAGTTCTGGCTTCTGTCATTGCTTCTCCGATGGACAGGGGCATTGGAGGGTGGGCAGGGCTGTGGGTCTCTCTTCTCTCAGCACCATGGACAGCACCCAGGGAGCCCATGGAGGGTGTGCAGGGCTGTGGGGTCTCTCCTCTCTCAGCACCATGGACAGCACCCAGGGAGCCCATGGAGGGTGGGCAGGGCTGTGGGGTCTCTCCTCTCTCAGCACCAGGCACAGCACCCAGGGAGCCCATGGAGGGTGGGGCAGGGCTGTGGGGTCTCTCCTCAGCACCATGCACAGCACCCAGGGAGCCCCATGGAGGGTGGGCAGGGCTGTGGGGTCTCTCCTCTCTCAGCACCATGGATAGCACCCAGGGAGACCCATGGAGGGTGGGCAGGGCTGTGGGGTCTCTCCTCTCTCAGCACCATGGATAGCACCCAGGGAGCCCATGGAGGGTGGGGCAGGGCTGTGGGGTCTCTCCTCTCTCAGCACCATGCACAGCACCCAGGGAGCCCCATGGAGGGTGGGCAGGGCTGTGGGGTCTCTCCTCTCTCAGCACCCTGCACAGCACCCAGGGAGCCCATGGAGGGTGGGCAGGGCTGTGGGGTCTCTCCCCTCTCAGCACCCTGCACAGCACCCAGGGAGCCCATGGAGGGTGGGCAGGGCTGTGGGGTCTCTCCCCTCTCAGCACCCTGCACAGCACCCAGGGAGCCCATGGAGGGTGGGCAGGGCTGTGGGGTCTCTCCTCTCTCAGCACCATGGACAGCACCCAGGGAGCCCATGGAGGGTGGGCAGGGCTGTGGGGTCTCTCCTCTCTCAGCACCCTGCACAGCACCCAGGGAGCCCATGGAGGGTGGGCAGGGCTGTGGGGTCTCTCCTCTCTCAGCACCATGCACAGCACCCAGGGAGCCCATGGAGGGTGGGCAGGGCTGTGGGGTCTCTCCTCTCTCAGCACCATGCACAGCACCCAGGGAGCCCATGGAGGGTGGGCAGGGCTGTGGGGTCTCTCCTCTCTCAGCACCAGGCACAGCACCCAGGGAGCCCATGGAGGGTGGGCAGGGCTGTGGGGTGTCTCCTCTCTCAGCACCAGGCACAGCACCCAGGGAGCCCATGGAGGGTGGGCAGGGCTGTGGGGTCTCTCCTCTTTCAGCACCAGGCACAGCACCCAGGGAGCCCATGGAGGGTGGGCAGGGCTGTGGGGTCTCTCCTCTCTCAGCACCATGCACAGCACCCAGGGAGCCCCATGGAGGGTGGGCAGGGCTGTGGGGTCTCTCCTCTCTCAGCACCATGCACAGCACCCAGGGAGCCCCATGGAGGGTGGGCAGGGCTGTGGGGTCTCTCCTCTCTCAGCACCAGGCACAGCACCCAGAGAACCTCATGGAGGGTGGGCAGGGCTGTGGGATCTCTCCTCTCTCAGCAACATGGACAGCACCCAGGGAGCCCCATGGAAGGTGGGCAGGGCTGTGGGGTCTCTCCTCTCTCAGCACCATGCACAGCACCCAGGGACCCCCATGGAGGGTGGGCAGGACTGTGGGGTCTCTCCTCTCTCAGCACCATGCACAGCACCCAGGGAGCCCATGGAGGGTGGGCAGGGCTGTGGGGTCTCTCCTCTCTCAGCACCCTGCACAGCACCCAGGGAGCCCATGGAGGGTGGGCAGGGCTGTGGGGTCTCTCCTTTCTCAGCACCATGCACAGCACCCAGGGAGCCCATGGAGGGTGGGCAGGGCTGTGGGGATCTCTCCTCTCTCAGCACCAGGCACAGCACCCAGGGAGCCCAAGGGGGGTGGGCAGGGCTGTGGGGTCTCTCCCCTCTCAGCACCCTGCACAGCACCCAGGGAGCCCATGGAGGGTGGGCAGGGCTGTGGGGTCTCTCCTCTCTCAGCACCCTGCACAGCACCCAGGGACCCCATGGAGGGTGGGCAGGGCTGTGGGGTCTCTCCTCTCTCAGCACCCTGCACAGCACCCAGGGAGCCCATGGAGGGTGGGCAGGGCTGTGGGGTCTCTCCTCTCTCAGCACCAGGCACAGCACCCAGAGAACCCCATGGAGGGTGGGCAGGGCTGTGGGATCTCTCCTCTCTCAGCACCATGGACAGCACCCAGGGAGCCCATGGAGGGTGGGCAGGGCTGTGGGGTCTCTCCTCTCTCAGCACCAGGCACAGCACCCAGAGAACCCCATGGAGGGTGGGCAGGGCTGTGGGATCTCTCCTCTCTCAGCACCATGGACAGCAACCAGGGAGCACCATGGAGGGTGGGCAGGGCTGTGGGGTCTCTCCTCTCTCAGCACCATGGATAGCACCCAGGGAGCCCCATGGAGGGTGGGCAGGGCTGTGGGGTCTCTCCTCTCTCAGCAGCCTGCACAGCACCCAGGGAGCCCATGGAGGGTGGGCAGGGCTGTGGGGTCTCTCCTCTCTCAGCACCAGGCACAGCACCCAGGGAGCCCCATGGAGGGTGGGGCAGGGCTGTGGGTTCTCTCCTTTCTCAGCACCATGCACAGCACCCAGGGAGCCCATGGAGGGTGGGCAGCGCTGTGGGGTCTCTCCTCTCTCAGCACCATGCACAGCACCCAGGGAGCCCATTTAGGGTGGGCAGGGCTGTGGGGTCTCTCCTCTCTCAGCACCAGGCACAGCACCCAGGGAGCCCCATGGAGGGTGGGCAGGGCTGTGGGGTCTCTCCTCTCTCAGCACCAGGCACAGCACCCAGTGAGCCCCATGGAGGTTGGGCAGGCTGTGGGGTCTCTTCCCTCTCAGCACCAGGCACAGCACCCAGGGAGCCCATGCAGGGTGGGCAGGGCTGTGGGGTCTCTCCCCTCTCAGCACCAGGCACAGCACCCAGGGAGCCCCATGGAGGGTGGGCAGGGCTGTGGGGTCTCTCCCCTCTCAGCACCATGCACAGCACCCAGGGAGCCCATAGAGGGTGGGCAGGGCTGTGGGGTCTCTCCTCTCTCAGCACCAGGCACAGCACCCAGGGAGCCCCATGGAGGGTGGGCAGGCTGTGGGGTCTCTCCCCTCTCAGCACCAGGCACAGCACCCAGGGAGCCCATGCAGAGTGGGCAGGGCTGTGGGGTCTCTCCTCTCTCAGCACCATGCACAGCACCCAGGGAGCCCATGGAGGGTGGGCTGGGCTGTGGGGTCTCTTTTCCACCCATTTGGTCCCAAATGACTTTTCATGAATGAGTAGTATTTTGCTAAGTGTCTGTTACATAGCTCTCTCTCTCTCTCTCTCTCTCTCTCTCTCTCTCTTTTATCCACTCACTTGCCATTGGGCACTCAGGCTGAGTCCATGTCTTGGCTGCTGTGAATAGTTCAAAGTGACACAGAGGTGTCACTAATCTTTTACGTTTGTGTTTTCATGTCCTTTGAATGAATGCTGAGGAAGGCGGGGGGGGGGGATTTATCGCAAGAATCTGAGCTATTTCTATTTTCATTGGAAGACCCTCCATTCTGTCTTTCAAAAGTATTTATCTCTTTAGGGCAGAGACCGAGAAATTGTGAGGGAAGGGGTAATAGAGAGGGAGAGGGAGAGAGATTCCTGCAGCCCTGCTTCATGACCCCACAGTCGTGGTTCTGATGGGCGTGGCCTTGTCCCTGTGTGGGGGAGGACCTGGGGCCAGCTCTGTGTCTCTCTCTCAGGGAAGCTTCCATCCACTCACAGCTCCTCACCCTATTCCAGCAGAGATCTTGGGGGACAGCTAGCCCATTCTTTGGGGGTTTACCCACCAGCTGTCACGGGCACAGCCTGTGAAGGGGGTCAGGAGGTGGCCTCCCCCAGTAGAACTCACACAGTAGAGAGGGGACTTCGGAAGTGGGTGGCTTCTATAGATTTTTGGTGGGCAGTCTTCAGCAAAACAAGAGAGGCATTCTTGGCTTCACATCGGACACTGGGGGACTTTTTCTGTTGAGACCAAGAATTAGGTTTTCTTATTCCAAGTTTTGTGTTTCTTCTACTATCTAACTCTCTCTTTTTTTTCTTCCTTTCTCTCTTTCTCTTTCTCTTCTCCTTTCCTCCCTCTTTCCATTATCCATCCATCCATCCATCCACCTCTCTTCCTATTTCTCTTTCACTCTTTCTCTTTTCATTCCTCCCTTTCCTTCTTTCTCCCTTCCTTTCTTTCTTCTCACTCTTTCTCTTTTCATTCTTTCCTTTTTTCTCTCTCTTCCACTTTCCCTTCTCCCTCCCTTTCTTTCCTCCCTTTAAAAAAATTTATTTATACTAGAGCAGTGCTCAGCTCTGGTTTATGGTGGTGTGGGGGATTGAACCTGAGACTTCAGAGCCTCAGACAAGAGTCTCTTTGTATAATCATTATGCTATCTACCCCACCCTCTTTCCTTTTTCTACCTTCCTTCCTTTCTCCTTTCCTCCCTTCCCTTCCTTTCTCCTTTTCCTCCTTCCTTCTCTTTATTTATTTTAAAAATATTTTCCCTTTTGTTGCCCTTGTTTTTTACTGTCATTGTAGTTATTATTGTTATTGATGTCGTCATTGTTGGATAGGACAGAGAGACATGGAGAGAGGAGGGGAAGACAGAGAGAGGGAGAGAAAGACAGACACCTGCAGACCTGCTTCACCGCCTGGGAAGCGACTCCCCTGCAGGTGGGGAGCCGGGGGCTTGAACCGGGATTCCCTACTCCGGTCCCTACGCTTTGCGCCACGTGCGCTTAACCCACTGCGCTACCGCTTGACTCCCCCTTCTCATCCCTCCTTCCTTCCTTCCTCCCTCCCTCCCTCCCTCCCTCTCTCTCTCTCTCTCTCTCTCTCTCTCTTTCTTTCTTTCTTTCTTTCTTTCTTTCCTGAGAGAGAACCACAAAGAGAAAGACCCCATCCCCAAAGCCCCCTCCAATGCCACGGGGGCCAGGCTCGAAGCAGGCCGCATCCTCGACAAAGCAGTACACTACAAGTGAGCTATTTTGCTGATCTCTTTTTTCTCCTCCTCCTCCCTGGCTCTGCACTTCTGCTGACTCATCTGGAAGGAAGGAGTCATGATGGTTCATTGACCGTTTTCTCTCTCTCTCTCTCTCTCTCTCTCTCCCTTCCCTCTCTTTCTCTTTCTCAAGTGACTCAGCTGTGATTCACATTTTTATTCTGGGAAGAGAGAGAGAGAGAGAGAAAGAGAGAGAGAAAATACCTGAGCCTCTCAGGCCACATACAAGCTGACTGGGAAGACAAGAATACCACCAGCCCCTCAAAAAAAAAAAAAAATCCATGAACGAACGAAACAGTGGCTTCCGTGAGACCTTCCCAAATCTGAGCACCCCAATGGGGACCTCCCCCGGTCCAGAGGCTGATGGTCAGGTCCTGCCCCCCCCACCCCCAATAAAAAGCAGAGGAAGGGAGATGCTGAAGCCTGCAGGGGTGAGTCTGAGGTCAGGGACAGGTCCTTGGGGACCCAGGAAGTGTCACGGGCTGTGCATGCTACCAGTTCCTGTATCTGTATCTGACTTTGGCTCGAGTCCCAGGTCCCAATCCGGCCTCCCTCCCCCAAAATCTCAGAACCTGCCACCCATCAGACTCTGGGGTGGAGTCGGGCCTTCTAGGGCATCTGACCCGTCCAAGGGGCAGAGAAAGGGGAGCTGGCCCTTCCTCTTTCTCCTCCTTTCTCCCCCTCCACTTTCCCCTCCCCTCCTCTTCCTCCTCCCCTTTACTCCTTCCCCTGGTCCTCTTCCTCCTCCCCTCCCCTCCTCTTCCATCATCATCACCACCATCCCTTCCAGGGTGTAGGGGCTGCATGCTCAGCGGTTTTGGCTGCTGGCTCCATTTCACCTTCTTTACATAACCCTGCACCCTCCCCAAGAACGGGGGAGTGAAAAAGGCCCAGTGGAAGGAGAGGGGGCAGGGCTGGGACCCTGACCCTTCTTAGCCCAGACTACTCTGCTTTCTCTCTCTCTCTCTCTCTCTCTCTCTCTCGGATAGGATAGAGAGAAATTGAGAGAGGAGGGGAGAGAGAGAGAGAAAGTCAGCCACCTGCTTTATCACTTGTGAAGCGTCTCCCTTGCAGGTGGGGAGCCGGGGCTTGAACCTGAATCCTTGCACTGCTCTTTCTGCTTTGTACTATGTGTGTTTGACCAGGTGCTTAACTAGGTGTGCCACCACTCACCCCCAACCCCTCTCCGCCCCTGGTTCTTCTTAAGACAAGAAGTCATTTTTAAGAGGCTTCAGTGATGTCCCAGAGTCCATTCATGTCCTTTTGTCCTCATCTCCACTTTCCAAGATCAATAAGAGAAGAGATGCCATGGAGGTTGGGCATCTGAGTGACCGAGCACAAGTGGTACTTGTGGTCCATGCCAGGGAGAACAGAACATGCTAGAAGTCTTTGAATGAGCTCAGCTGGAGGGCCAGGGCTTTTTAAATAGAACTGTGTTCGAGTTATTGATTTTTAAAGATTCATTATTTATCAGAGACAGAGGGGGATGGGCCAGAGCCTCTGACACATTGGATGCAGGGGATTCAACTCATCATGTCATGTTTGATACTCCAACACTCCAGGTCACTATTTTTATAATATATTTTGTAAAGATGATGCCAAGGAATGAATCAGAGCATTCTCACATAGGCTGGTGTCCCTGGCTTGATTTTTCTCTTAGAGAGAGTGGAGAAGAAGGAGAGAAATACAAGGGAGGCCAGGGAGAACCCCCCAGCTTCTCCTGCTATGGTGCTGAGAGAGAAGAGACCCCACAGCCCTGCCCACCCTCCATGGGCTCCCTGGGTGCTGTGCCTGGTGCTGAGAGAGGAGAGACCCCACAGCCCTGCCCACCCTCCATGGGCTCCCTGGGTGCTGTCCATGGTGCTGAGAGAGGAGAGATCCCACAGCCCTGTCCACCCTCCATGGGGCTCCCTGGGTGCTGTCCATGGTTCTGAGAGAGGAGAGACCCCACAGCCCTGCCCACCCTCCATGGGCTCCCTGGGTGCTGTGCATGGTGTTGAGAGAGGAGAGACCCCACAGCCCTGCCCACCCTCCATGGGGCTCCCTGGGTGCTGTGCCTGGTGCTGAGAGAGGAGACACCCCACAGCTCTGCCCACCCTCCATAGGCTCCCTGGGTGCTGTGCCTGGTGCTGAGAGAGGAGACACCCCACAGCCCTGCCCACCCTCCATGGGGCTCCCTGGGTGCTGTGCATGGTGCTCACTGCTTTATCCACTCTTCTATGTCCAGAGTTATTGTAGGCCAACTCTTTTTATTATTATTATCTTTTATTTTTACTGAACAGAGACAGCCAGAAATTGAGAGGATTGGAGATACAGAGAGAGGGAGAGAGACAGACACCTGCAGCCCTGCTTCACCACTCGGGAAGCTCTCCCTCTGCAGGTGGAGGCCAGGGGCTCAGATCCGGGTCCTTGAGCGCTGTAACATGTGCGCTCAACCAGGTGCGCCACCACCTGCCCCCCAGGCCAACTCTTGACCTTTTTCTGAAGCCTCCCTTTTCCTCTTCCCCTGTCCCCCAATATTGCTTGACATCAACTCCATCCTTCAGGTTCCCCCCTTTCTCCACCCCCAGGTCAAAACTCTGGAGTCTTCCACGATTCCTTTCTCTCCCACCCTCCACACCTGCTCCTTCCATTGGCCTGGCCGCCATATTTTTTTCCGTGATTGTTTCAGCCATCTGATATACCTGATGTCTTCTCTTGACCTCATTGTTGGTCCTTTCTTGGGTATCATACTAGCTGCTTGGAGGGTGTGATTGAGAATCAGGATGCTCTCCTCTCTCTCTCTCTCTCTGTCATGGCGGATGGCTGTGGTTAGCGGGGTACTGTTAAGCAGTGGCGGCTTCCCAGAGCTCCCCTCTTCTTCCTTCCTCGGTAAAATGGGACTCATCTCGCCAACTCCCTGGTGTACCGCGATCCGGGTGGGTTATTTATAAACCGGGGCCTCTTTTGTCCGCCCACTGCCTCTGCCCTACTTCCAGCCCTTGTTCCTCTGGCCCATCTCTGCCGACTACCTCCCCGACGCCTGCACCCGTCAGCACCAATCTGTCCTCTCAGCTGTCACGCCCGTCTCCTCAGTGCCAGCCCCCCCGGCTCCACAACCTTATGTGACTCCCGCCGCTGTCCACCGTGCTGGGGGGCACCCACCCCTGGGTGCCAGCCTCCACCAGCCACATGTACTGGGTCTGACGTCCTGTCTCTAAGCTGTTGCGTCCACCATCTCGTTACCTTTCCTGGGAGGGCTCTTTTGGGTAGGGAGGAGGGTGGGTCTGGAGAAGTAAGTCAGTGGGTAGGGCACCAGACTTCTTATATGCTTGAGGCTCCCTGTTCAGCTCTCTCGGTGCTGCATTGACCAAAGTGCTGCTCTGATGTCCTCTCTCTCTCTCTCTCTCTCTCTCTCTCTCTCTCTGCCTCCACGATTATTGCAGAGGCTTGTTGCTGACACTATGAATCCACTGTTCCTGGTGGCCACTTTTTCCATCTTATTGGACAGGACAGAGACAAATTGAGAGAGGAAGGGGTGACATAGAGAGGGAAAGAGAAAGACACGGGTGACCGGACAGTGGCGCTCCAGGTTCAGCGCACATAGTAGGAAGTGCAAGGACCTGCATAAGGATCCGGGTTTGAGGCCCCAGCTCCCCACCTGCGGGTGGGGGGGGTCACTTCACAAGTGGTGAAGCAGGTCTGCAGGTGTCTGTCTGCCTTTTTCCCCTCTCTATCTCTGCCTCCCCTCTCAATACCTCTCTGTCTTATTCAATTAAATGGGAAAAATGGCCTCCGGGAGCAATGGATTTATAATGTTGGCACTGAGCCCCAGCGATAATCCTGGAGGAAGAAAGAGAGGGAGAGGGAGAGGGAGAGGGAGAGAGACCTGCAGACCTGATTTACCAGTTATGAAGCATCTTTCCTGCAGGTGGGGAGCCAGGGGTCCGAACCTGGATCCCTGTGTGGGTTCTTGTGCTTAGTATTATGTGCACTTAACCAGGTATGCTACCACCCCCCTTTTTATGTTTATTTATTCCCTTTTTGTTGCCCTTGTTGTTTTTTACTGTTGTAGTTATTATTGATGTCGTTGTTGTTGGCTAGGACAGAGAAAAATGGAGAGAGGAGGGAAGACAGAGAGGGGGAGAGAAAGACAGACACCTGCAGACCTGCTTCACCACTCATGAACGGATCCCCCCTGCAGGTGGGGAGCCAGGGGCTTGAACCTGGATCCTTACGCCGGTCTTTGCATATTAATGTATTATTTTAAGGAAAGAGGTAGATAGTGGCAGACACCTGAGCCCTGCTCAGCACTGGCTGAGGGTGGTGCTGGGGATTGAACCTGGGACCTCTGAGCCTCAGGCAAGAGAGACTTTTTGCAAAACCACTGTGCTTTCTCCCCGGCCTCTCTTGGCATCAGGACCCAGGTTTTTGTGGTACAGTGTTTTGATTAAGACACAAGAGAAAAAATGGCGGGGGGGGGGGAGGCGGGTGGTGGCACACCTGGTTGAGCACACATGTCACAATACGCTAGGTCCTGGGTTCGAGCCCCTGATCTACACCTGCAGAGGGAAAGCTTCACGAGTGGTGGAGCAGGGCCGCAGGTGTCTCTCTTGTCTCTCTCCCTCTCTATCTCCCCCTTTCTCTCAGTTTCTGGTTGTCTCTATCCAATAAATAAATTTTAAAACGATAAAATAAATAAAAAAGAAAATGGCAAAGGGATTAAGGAAAGAAAGGAAGGAAGAATGAGAACCAGAGGGAGGGAAGGAAGGAGGAACGAGCAGGTTCTTCCCCTCTACACTTGAGATTTTAAAGAGGTTTCTGTGTCTCCCCAGATGTGGGGTCACCAGCAATAATGTCTCCCCCCAAATCAGGGCTGTCCGATGGGGCCTTTGGGAGATCAGTACCTTGGACTGAGCCCAACTCCAGCACCAAGGATCCAAAAACCTGGGTCCTGATGCCAAGAGAGGCCGGGGAGAAAGCACAGTGGTTTTGCAAAAAGTCTCTCTTGCCTGAGGCTCAGAGGTCCCAGGTTCAATCCCCAGCACCACCCTCAGCCAGTGCTGAGCAGGGCTCAGGTGTCTGTCACTATCTACCTCTTTCCTTAAAATAATACATTAATATGCAAAGACCGGCGTAAGGATCCAGGTTCAAGCCCCTGGCTCCCCACCTGCAGGGGGGATCCGTTCATGAGCGGTGAAGCAGGTCTGCAGGTATCTGTCTTTCTCTCCACCCTCTCTGTCTCCCCCTCCTCTCTCCATTTCTCTCTGTCCTAGCCAACAACAACAGCAATAACAATAACAACAACAAGGGCAATAAAAACAGGAAAAAATGGCCTCCAGGAGCAGTGGCTTCGTAGTGCCGGCACCGAGCCCCAGCAATAACCCTGGAGGGAAAAAAAAAGATATTTTTTTAAGCTGGGGAGACAGCATGATGGTTCTGCAAAACAGACTGTCCTGCCTGAGACTCTGAGGTCTCAGGTTCGATCCCCAGCACCAACATCAGCCTTGGTTCAAGGGGCCTGGGGGTCAGGCAGGTGCTTCCCCAGCTGAGCTGTCTCTGCTCCCTACTCCCTAGCTAGGGACTTATTTATTTATTTTTTTATACTGAAGTATTTGTTTTTGGTCACTTGATCATAAGCCCTACACACTCTCTGCAGACTTCTGTCCACCCCTGCATGAGTCTGAAATGGTCTCTGGCCTCCTCCCACCCCTCTCCCATGCAGGGTGCCCCCCCACCCTGTCACCCCATGATCCCCAGGGGCTCCACCCCACAACACGAGGGGTGTCCAAGGCTCTCATTCTGATCTGCCATCAGGCGGTCGGTCTGGGAGGTGGCGCAGTGACTAAGGCACTAGACTAATCTGCCATCAGCAAACCCTCGGTCCTGAGAGCTGGGGGACTGTGAAACCATTTTTCAGGGAACCGAATGGCGGGGGGCCAGAGATCTCTCAACAGAGGAGATCCGGAGGTCTCTCAGTGGAGGAGATGCAGAGACCCCAGGTCCCCGACACCCACTGTCTCGCCGTCTCTTATCTTTCAGCATCCTGGCCACCATTGGGGCGGAGTTCGACCTGCGGACACTGAGGGCAGTACGAGTCCTGCGGCCGCTCAAGCTGGTGTCAGGGATCCCAAGTATGTGTGTCTGTTGGTGGGGGGGTCTGAGCAGGGCCGCGAGGTGGCAGAAGGAAGTAATCCCCCACCACGGGGGGGAAAAAAAACTGGTGTTAGTTACGGATCAGATGGGGGAGAGATCTCTCTGGATGAATTATCTCTGTCTCTCCTCATCATCCCGGGAATCCTTTTGCTTCTTTGCATGTTTTTTTTTTCCATAGAGAGACCGAGCTAGAGAAAGGAAGAGGCCCCAGTCCTCCCATACAGTGGAGGTCGGGCTCAAACCTGGGTCTCCCACTTGGCAAAGGGGCTCACTCTTCAGGGGAGCTGTCTCGACTGCTTTCTCTCTTTCCTTTTCTTCCTCCTTAACTCTTCCCACCCCCACCTCCTTCTATCTCTCTCTCTCTCTCCTCCCCTGCCCCCCCCTTAAGATTTTATTTCTTTTTTATTAAATTTTTTAAAATATTTATTTTATTTATTGATTCCCTTTTGTTGCCCTTGTTGTTTTATTGTTGTCGTTATTATTGTTGTTGTCGTTGTTGGATAGGACAGAGAGACATGGAGAGAGAAGGGGAAGACAGAGAGGGGGAGAGAAAGACAGACACCTGCAGACCTGCTTCACCGCCTGGGAAGCGACTCCCCTGCAGGTGGGGAGCCTGGGGGTTCGAACCGGGATCCTTGTGCTTTGCGCCACCTGCGCTTAACCCGCTGCACTACAGCCCGACTCCCAAGATTTTATTTCTTTACTCATGAAGAAGATAGGAAGAGAGAGAGAGAGAGAAAGAACCAGACATCACTGGTTCATGTGTTTCCAGGGATTGAACTCGGGACCTCATGCTTGAGAGTCCACTGCTTTATCTACTGCACCACCTCCCAGATCTCTCTTTTCTCTCCCCCCCATCTCTCTCCTTCTCTCCCCCTCTTCCCACCTCTCTCTCCCTCCCTTTCCCTCTCTCCCTCTTTCCCCCTCCTTTCTCTCTCTCTCTCCCCCTCTCTCCCTCTCCCTCTTCCTTCACACCTCTCTCTCTCTCCCCCTGTCTCCTTCCCTCTCCCTCTCCCCCCACCTCTCTCTCCCTCCCTTTTCCTCTCTCCCTCTTCCTTCACACCTCTCTCCCTCACTCTCTCTCTCCCCCTCTCTTTCCTTCCCTCTCCCTCTCCCCCTCACCTCTCTCTCCCTCCCTCTCCCTCTCTCTCTCCCTCCCTCTCCCTCCCTCTTTCTCTCCCTCTTCCTTCACACACCTCTCTCTCTCCCCCCGCCCAGCTCAGCTCTGAGCCTCCCCTGCCCCAACCCTCCATGGCTCCCACCTTCTCCAGGTCAGCCCCCAGGCCCTCTCTCTTCCCCTCTGGGACCCCGAGGACTCCTCTGCAGGGTTTTGGGGCTGTAGAGGGCTGGGGGGGTGCTCACGGGCGCTGGGGGGGCTGCTCACGGGCCGTCCGTGTCTTCCCAGGTTTACAGGTGGTGCTGAAGTCCATCATGAAGGCCATGATCCCTCTGCTGCAGATTGGCCTCCTCTTGTTTTTCGCCATCCTGATTTTTGCCATCATAGGGTTAGAGTTTTATATGGGCAAGTTTCACACCACCTGCTTCGAGGAGGGGACAGGTAAGACGGCGATGGGCGTGGGGACTTGCGGGAGGAGTCCTTGTGGTATTGGAAAATTGGATACTTTTTACTTTTGTGAAACACAACTACAAAGAGAAAGACAGATAGATAAATGATAGATGGATAGATAGATAGGCAGACAGACAGACAGACCAGACTGACACCGACCAGAGCCCTGCTCAGCTCTGGCTGATGGTGGTGCTGGTGATTGAACCTGGGACCTCAGAGCCTCAGGCAGGAGAGTCTGTTTGCAGAACCCTCCTGCTGACTCCTCAGCCCCTTGTTTATTTATTTATGAGGAAGTAGAGGGGGAGAGAGAGAGAGAAGCGGAGCCTCCCTGGGGCACATGCGCTGCCAGGGACTGAACTCCGGACCCCATGTTTGAGAGTCCAATGCTTTGTCCACTGTTTCTTTCTTTCTTTTTTAATTTCCTCCTTTTTAAATTAATTAATTAATTAAAAATATTTTTTAATCTGTATTTATTTCGGATAGAGACAGAGAGAAATAGAGAGGGGAGGGGAGATAGAGAGGGAGAGAGACAGAGAGACCCCTGCAGACCTGCTTCACCGCTTGTGAAGCTTTCCCCCTGCAGGTGGGGAATGGGGGCTCGAACCCGGGTCCTTGTTCATGGTAACCTGTGCGCTCAGCTCAGCCGGGCATGCCACTTCCTGGCCCCTTGGCCACCATAATTCTATCTTTTTCAAGAGACACCAGAGTTCTGCTCCACCACTTATGGATGCTACCCACTTCTGTTCATGTGGTGCTGGGGACTCGAACCCGGGGCCTCCTGTAGAGCCAGCATTGAAGTCTCTCCTGTGGAGCCACCTCCCGGGCCCTGAGACTTGTCCTGCCCACAAACACTGACCAAAGCTCACCAGAATCTTGGTCACTGTTGGGGTTTGGTAAAGAATTCCGCCCCCAAAGCTGACTCTGGTTTATTCGGAATGTGAGTCAAGGAAGGGGAGGCATCTTTTTAAAGGGGGTGGGTACCACGAGGCAGGTCACCCTTGGGGTGACAATGTGGGTGCAGCCCCCACTGAACCACCCAGCACCAGTTTTCTGGGAAGGAGCCCGAAGAGGCCTTCATCATGCTGTGGACTCGCACGCCCCCTGGTGGCCATTTCCTGGCATGGCAGGGACTTGGGGGACAGGAAAGACGGACCCTCAGTTGGAGGACTCTGGCTTCTGGTGGTTCTGGGAATGAAGCCTCAGAGCCTCAGGCAGGAGAGTCCTTGCAGAACCATGATGCTGTCTCCCTTACCCCCAATCATTATTGAAAAGTTATTTATTCATTATTGGTTAGAGACAGAGAGAAATTGAGAGGGGAGGGAGAGATAGAAAGACAGAGAGACACCTGCAGCCCTGCTTCATCACTTGTGAAGCTTTTCCCCTGCAGGTGGGGACCAGTGGCTTGAACCCGGGTCCTTGTGCACTGTAACATGTGCGCTCAAACCAGGTGCACCACCACCCGGCCCCGTTATTATTATTATTATTTTCAGAGGAACTGTTTAGATGCAGAAACAAACAAATAAAATGTGAAACTAGAATAGCAAAAAGGATTCTCACCTCGTCATCTTCACTCCTCTGGGACCTTCCCCAGGTGCTGTGTGTGGTGCTCCCATGCGGTGCTGGGTACTCCAAGTTGAGCCCTTCAGCACGACTAAGTATGCATTCTACAGGGTAGGCAAGCACACTGCCTCTCTTTTTATTAAAAAAAAAAAATTGAGGGCAGGGTTGACAGCATGATGGTTCTGCAGAGAGACTCTCCTGCCTGAGGCTCTGAGGTCCCAGGTTTAATCCCCAGCACCACCATCAGCCAGAGCTCAGCTCTGCTCAGTTGAGCTTAGCTCAGTTTTTCAAAATTGTATTTCACAAGACAGAGCTTAAGGACTAGGGCAGGCGATATAGCTCAGGGGAGAAGGTGCCTGCTTTCTCATACCTAGGACCCAGGTTCAAGCGTGATCCCTGCATAGTTTTGGGAGAGGAGCCCTGTCTGTATGTCTGTCTCCCTCTGTCTGGAAAAGACGGCTCAGACTGGTGAAGCCCCAGTGACAAGAAGAAGACATCTTTATTAATGAGAGAGACAGAGAGATGCAGAGCCTCCTGGCACCAGCGATGCCAGAACTGGAACCTGAGACCTTAGTCCAAGCACTTTATCGACTGTGCCCCCTCCTGGCTAACGATTGCATCTTTTTATGTTACTTTCTTTTTAAAATAGTATTTTAAAAAATATTTACTTCTTTATTTTCCCTTTTTGTGGCCCTTGTTGGTTTTTATTGTTGTTGTAGTTGTTATTGATGTCGTCGTCGTTGGATAGGACAGACAGAAATGGAGAGAGGAGGGGAAGACAGAGAGGGGGAGAGAAAGACAGACACCTGCGGACCTGCTTCACTGCCTGGGAAGCGACTCCCCTGCAGGTGGGGAGCTGGGGGCTCGAACTGGGATGCTTATGCTGGTCCTTGCGCTTTGCGCCATGTGCACTTAATCCGCTGCGCTACTGCCCGACTCCCTTAAAATAGTATTTTATGGGGGCCTTAGAGCACTTGGTTAAGTGCTCACATCATAACGTGCGCAAGGACCTGGGTTCGAGTCCCCTGGTCCCCACCTGTAGGGAGAGGAAGCTTCACGAGTGGTGGAGCAAGGCTGCAGGTGTCTCTGTCTCTCTCTCTCTCTCTCACTCTGTCTCTTTCAGAAAGAAATAAAAATGGGAAAAGTAGTCTTCAGCCCATCTGGTTAGGAAAAAAAGAATCTCTCTCACCCTGAACCCCCAAATGGCCGAGCCATCTCCCCAGACCTCCCATTCTCCGTGAGGAAAGCTTGGCCCCAGCTATATTTTTACCACCACCCCCCCCCCCCCACACACACACCTGTCTCCTCTCCTGGGCTCCTGGAGCTGGCTCTGCTGGGGGCTGTCCTAATTATTTCTTTGATTCCCCGGACGAGCAAGGTGTTAATTGAGGAGAGCTATTTCTGCTCTTGTCCTCATCACCTGGGCGGAAGGGGACAAGGAAGGGAGGCAGGGCCTCTCAGAATAGAGAGAGAGAGACAGAGAGAGAGAGAGAGATTGAGAGAGGGGGATAGCAATTGAGAGAGATTGAGAGGGGGAGAGAGAGATTGAGAGAAGGGGAGAGAGATACTGAGAGCAGCGAGAGACCTTGAGCTTGAGAGAGGGGGGAGAGAGAGAGAGAAAGAGAGACATTGAGAGAGGGGGATAGTGATTGAGAGAGATTGAGAGGGGGAGAGAGAGATTGAGGGGGGAGAGAGATACTGAGAGCAGCGAGAGACCTTGAGCTTGAGAGAGACATTGAGGGTAGAGAGAGAGAGGAGGAGAGAGAAATCTGGGAGATTGAGAGAGCTATTGGGGGAGAAAGATTGAGAGACTGGGAGAGAGATATTGAGAGAGAATTTAAAATTGAGGAAGGCAGAGAAAGCAGGACTCTGCAGCTTGACCTGTGTTGGGTTTTTTTTTTTTTTGGTTTATTTGTTTATTTAAATCCTCCCAGCCAAGAGAACAGAGATCAGGGTCCGAGCAGGTTTGGGGGGGAACAGATGTGGGAGGGGCCCGGGGAGGTGAGCGCAAAGCCCCGGTTTAAAAATACAGGGCGTGTGAGTAAGAGGTTAATTTTATAACGTGTATTTATAACCCGCTTCTGTAGACTCTCTGAGCGGCTGCTCCAGTTCTGAAAGCGTGTCGTGTCTGAGGGGGTGCCAGGTGTGCATGTGCATGTGCGTGTGCGTGAACTAGGGGGGCCGGGGGCTCGGAAACAAGCTCACCCACCGCCCACCCACTCGGTGGGGAGAACGCAGGACTTGCAGGCGGAAGGCTCCAGGTTCAAGTCCTCACACCACCTGCGGCGACGTGGAGCTCTGGTCTGGCTCTCTTGATCTGGAGACCGGGAGAGGTTTGCCCAGGGGAGCTCACACCTTCACCAGGACAGGGAGCCAGGTCCTGGCACCGCATGGCAGCACCACAGAGAGACAGATGATGGATGAATGGATGGATGGATGGATGGATGGATGGATGGATAGTTGGATGGATGGATGGGTAGGTTAGATGGATAGATTGGTAGGTAGGTAGACAGACAGCCCTGCAGCCCATCTCCACCACTCACGAAGCTTCTGCCCTGCAAGTGGAGAACCGGGGGCTTGAACCCAAATCCTTGTGCACTTAAGCAGATGCACCATTGCCAGGCTCCAAGTATAATTTCTGTTTAAGGGATTGGGCAGTATATTCACACAAATCAGCTGTGTGTGAATATAGATGATGAGTGACCTCTCTCTCTCTCTCTCTCTTCTTCTTCTCTCTCTCAGACTGAACTGCCGTTTACTGCTCTGTGCCAAAGAAATAGGCCTTCTGCAACCCCTCCACACACATGGCGTGCACACACACACTCCCTGCTTTTGCAGGAAGGACTAAAGCTTTGCTGCTACAATGGTTCTGCAAAGAGACTCTCCTGCCTGAGGCTCTGAGGTCCCAGGTTCAATCCCCAGCACCACCATCAGCCAGAGCTGGGCAGGGCTCTGGGGTACAATAAATTAATTTACCTCAGGTTAACCCCTCCATCCAATTTAACAGCCACAAACCCAACTTCTCTAGGTCTCTCTCTCTCCCCCTGGTTTCCAACAGAAAGGGGCATCTGTTGACACACGTCTGTATTTCCTGCTGGCATTTTTGCAATCTGTCTTTTGGTATGTGGGGAGAGAACTCCCATGCCTAAGGGTAAGAACTGTGTGTGCTGGTCTCCCTCGCCCCCAGAATAGCTCCCCCCCACCTCACTCTTAAATTAAAAAAAATTGAAGACAAAAAAATTTATTTGCCTTAAGAAAATATATCTTGTCCAAACACATCCTGAAACAAGAAATATCAGGCGGATTCTAGGAGAATCAAGCTAACACGTTTGGAAAATTCTGGAGACTGGGGCTTTGTGGGGGTCCCTGCCCTGGCCATGTGAGAGATGTACAGGACGTTCATATTTGAGGTCCTAAGTTCCGTCCCTGGTCTTGCAAATGATGCAGCAGAAAATAACTCTGGCCTCTGTCAGGGGGTAGATAGCATAATGGTTTTGCAAACAGACTCCCATGCCTGCAGTTCCAAAGTCCCAGGTTCAATCCCCTGTACGACTGTAAGCCAAAGGTGAGCAGTGCTCTGGTAAAAAAAAAAAAAAAGAAAAGAAAAGAAAAAAGAAAAGAAAAGAAAGTGGCTTTGGTCTTTTCTCTCTCTCTCTCTTTTTTCTCCAGGATTATGGGCACTACAAATCCACTGCTCCTGGCGGCCAGTTTTTTCTATTTTGTTGGATAGGACAGAGAGAAATTGAGAGAGGAGGGGAGATAGAGAGGGAGAGAGAGAGAGACACCTGCAGACTTGCTTCACTGCTTGTGAAGCTTCCCTCCAGCAGATGGGGAGCCGGGGACCTGAATCCTTGCTACGCACACTTCATACTGCGTGTGCTTAACCGGATACGCCCCTTTCCTTCTCCCACTTTCTCCCTCTCTCTTTCCCTCATAAATAAACAAAGGCTGTTTTATTCACGTACTGATTTTAATTTTTCTTCCAACTTATTTTATTTGATAAGACCCAGAGATACTGAGCCGGGAGGGAGAGACAGAGAGGAGGAGAGACAGAGACACCTGCAGCCCTGCTTCACCACTTGGGAAGCTTCTTCCCCCTGTAGGTGGGGTCCGGGGGCTCAAACCAGAGTTCTTGTGTGTACTGATGTGTGTGCTCAGCCCGGTGTGCCACCATCCACCCCCTAGTTAAGGAGCTGTTTTTTTTCCTGCAAGAATTCATTGCTGCCCCTACAAATAAATCCATTGCTTCTGACAGCCATTTTTCTACTTGTTTTGTTTTGTTTTTTATTCCTCCTTCCTTTCTGTTTTATTTTGATAAGACAAAGAGACATTGAGGGGGAAGGGGAAGAAAGACAGAGAGAGAGAGAGAGAGAGAGAGAGAGACACCTGCAGCCCTGCTTCACCACTCATGAAGCTTTCCCTTTGCAGGTAGGGAGCGGGGGCTTGAACCCAGGTCCTTGTGCATTGTGACGTGGTCTCTGTAATGAGCTTTTGTGTTTTCATTCATGATTTAGTAATGTGAACACTTGAAGCCAGGTGTGCCACCACCTGGCCCCATGTTTTTATTAATGATTTAGTAATGATTGACAAGATTGTGGGATAAGAGAAGAGGCGCACAGTCCCACACAGCTCCCACCACCAGATTCCCTGTCCCCTCCCCTCCATTGGAAGCTTCCCTGTTCTTTATCCCTCTGGGATCATGGACCCAAATTCTCTATGGGGAGCAGAAGGTGGGAGGTCTGGCTTCTGTCATGGCTTCTCCGCTGGACATGGGTGTTGGCAGGTGGATCCACACCCCCAGCCTGTGTCTGTCTGTCCCTAGTGGGGCAGGGCTCTGGGGAGGGGAGGCTCCAGGACACACGGGTGAGGGCGTCTGCCCAGGGTTGTCCCTTTTTCCTCTTCTGTCTCCGGGTCCTGATGGAGTTGAAGTTCTGAGCCTGCTGGCCATCTTCTCTTAATATATCCTCCCCTCTGGGAGTATGGGGAAAATTCTTTATGGGGAGCAGAAGATGCGAGTTCTGGCTTCTGTCATTGCTTCTCTGCTGGACATGGGCGTTGGGAGGTGGATCCACACCCCCAGCATGTCTCTGTCTCTAGTGGGGCAGGGCTCTGGAGAGGTGGGGTTCCAGGACAAAAGAGAGAGCGGTAGAGAAAGTAAAAGAGAACCACAGCACAACTCTGACTCTTCCTTCAGTGCTGAGAGAGCCAGGCTCATGCTTGGGTTCGTACACATGCCACAGTAATGCACTAAGTGAAATATTCCCACCTCCACCCCCGCCATCTGTCTCTTCCCTTCTCTTAAAGAAATGCTTCTGGCCTAGGGAAATAGCTCAACCTTGGAGTCCGGGACTTGCATGCCTGAGATAGACAGTACACGTCACCATGCATGAGGACCCGGGTTCGAGCCCCCAGTCCCCTCACTTGCAGGGGGAAAAGCTTCCTTTTTGGTGAAGCAGGGCTGCAGGTGTCTCTGTCTCTCTCCCTTTCATGGTCTCTCCATCTCTATCCAATAATAAGTAAATACACATTTTTAATACAAGATAATACAAACTGTATATTTTTATTATATTACATTTTATATTTTATTATATTGAATTACATATAATTTGTATGATAATCATATACCTACACAATTTATACTGGAAATACTTGTATGATTGTATAGTTTGTATGATAATACATTAATTAGAATTAATAATAATTGTATTAATAATCACAGCAACAACTTAATTTTTTTTTACTTTTTTTTTCCCTCCTCCAGGGTTATTGCTGGGCTCGGTGCCTGCACCATGAATCCACCGCTCCTGGAGGCCATTTTTCCCCCCCTTTTGTTGCCCTTGTTGTAGCTTCGTTGTGGTTATTATTATTGCCCTTGTTGACGCAATTCGTTGTTGGATAGGACAGAGAGAAATGGAGAGAGGAGGGGAAGACAGAGGGGGAGAGAAAGACAGACACCTGCAGACCTGCTTCACCGCCTGTGAAGCGACTCCCCTGCAGGTGGGGAGCCGGGGGCTCGAACTGGGATCCTTACGCCGGTCCCTGCGCTTTGCGCCACATGCGCTTAACCCACTGCGCCACCGCCCGACCCCCAACTTAATTTTTTTTTTTTACAATAGCACTAATAAACTCACCTGAAGCCATTTTGTCTTTGTTCTTGATCTGAGGGCTGCTCAGTCTTTCCCCGGTCACGATGCCAGGGCTCTCTCTCGGAATCTCTCCTGGTGCTCTAGCCTCCAGCTCCGCAGACCCAAGATTGATTTAAAAATTTTTTAATTACCTTTATTTATTGGATAGAGACAGCCAGAAATTAAGAGGGAAGGGGGAGATAGAGAGGGAGAGAAACAGAGAGACACCTGCAGCCCTGCTTCACCACTCATAAAGCTTTCCCCTTGTAGGTGGGGACCTGCGGCTCAAACCCGGGTTCTTGTGCATTGTAACACGTGCGTTTAACCAGGTGCGCCACCACCTGGTACCGATTTTTTTTTCACCCCAACAGCATTTAATATTTCCTGACACTTGTCCCAACCGTCGTTGGAATTTTTGACTTCCCCCTGCTACCAGGCCTTCACAAATGCCTTCTGTATTGTGTTTTTAGATAGAGTGAAAGCCAGAGAGATAGAAACAGAGAGAGAAGGAGAGACCTCACAGCACTGCTTGTGAAGCCCCCTTGCCCCTGTCTGCACAGGGCTCCCAGGGCACACTTGAACCCACATCCTTGTGTTTGGGTAAAGTGTGTCTTCTACTGGGTGAAATTGCCCCCCTTCTGTTTTTTTCTTTTTTTTTTTTTAGGGCTCTTACTTATTCATGAGAGAGAAAGAGAGGAAGAGAATCAGAATAACCCCAGGCTCCCTCTGATGACTTCTTAGAGATTTGTTTGGGAGGGTGTGTGAGTGGTGGTGCACCTGGTTGAACATACATGTCACCATGCTCAAGGATCCGGGTTCAAGCCCCTGGTCCCCACCTGCAGGGGGAAAGCCTCAAAAAGTGGAGAAGCAGGGCTGTGGGTGCCTCTCTGTCTATCTCCCTGTCTGTCTCCCTCTTTGCTTCTCAATTTCTTTCTGTATCCAAAACAAATGAATAAAAATAAAACATTCAGGGACTGGGCATTGGTGCACCTGCTTGAGCACAGACATCACCGTGTGTGGGGACCTGGGTTCAAGACTCCAAGGGAGGAAGCTTCATGAGAGGTGAATCAGGGCTGCAGGTCTCTCTCCCTCTCTCTCTCTCTTTCTCTCTACTTCCTCTCTAGATTTCTTTTTGCCTCTGCCCAATAAAATAAAAAATTGTATATATATATATATGTATGTATTGGGGATCATGCAGTGATGCATCGAATTAAGCATACATAGCACCAAGCCCAAGGATCTGGGTTTGAGCCCCCCACTTTCCCACCTGCGGGGGCAGGGGGGAAGCTCACAAGTGGTGAAGTAGGGCTGCAGGTGTGTCTCTGTCTCTCTCCCTCTCTATCTCTCAGTTTCTGTCTTGTTAAATAAAATAGAAAGGGGAAAAATGGTGCCTGGGAGCTGTGGATTCGTAGTGCTGGCACTGATTCCCAGTGGTAGCATTGGGGGCAATTAAAAAAAAACTTTATTAATGAGAGAGAGAGAGAGAAGCAGAGCATCACTCTGTCATATGTCGTGCTGGGAATTTAACTCAGGACCTTATACTTGCAAACTCTGCTTGAACCTCTATACCACCTTCTAGACTGCCTTGGATCATTTGAAAAAACTGTTTTAAATTAGTGATTTAATACTAATATACAGAGTCATAAGATAACGGATGTATAATTCCACCCCGTTCCCACCCCCAGAGTTCTGCGTCCCCATTCCCTCTATTGGAAACTGCAGTGGTTCTCCCAAGCTCACAGATAGGGGGTGACTAGGATTTCTAGAACTGTCTAATTTACATAGATTTGCCCTCCCCCCCCCCATGGTCCTGCCTTCTCATCCTTTCTGAGTCACACCTCCACCTGTGACTCCTGAATGTACTTTTTTCCTCTTCTCTCTCTGGGTCCTGATGGAATTGGGCTTCAGAGCCGGCTGGGCATCTTCCCCTGACATTTCTCCTCTTCAGGGAGCCTGGACCCAAATTCTTCATGGGGAGCAGAAGGTGGAAGGTCTGGCTTCTGTATTTGCTTCTCCGCTGGACATGGCTGTTGGCAGGTGGATCCACACCCCTAGCCTCTTTCTCTTCCTTCCTTTCTTCTTTCCTCTCTCTCCCTCTCTCTCTCTCCCTCTCTCTCTCTCTCTCCCTCTCTCTCTCCCTCTCCCTCTCCCTCTCCCTCTCTCTCTCTTCCTCTCCCTCTCTCTCTC
>NC_080184.1:13378373-13445873 GCF_950295315.1 Erinaceus europaeus | reverse complement strand
GTGCTGTCCATGGTGCTGAGAGAGGAGAGACCCCATAGCCCTGCCCACCCTCCATGGGCTCCCTGGGTGCTGTGCCTGGTGCTGAGAGGAGTGACAGCACACCCCAGTAGAGCACACACTTTATTTCTCTCTCAATTTCTGGCTGCCACTACCCAGTAAGTAAATAAAGATAATAAAAATTTTAAGAAATACGTAAATCAGTAAATCTTTAAGATTAAGATTTAGGTGGTCAGAGTGTGTTCATCGAGTAATTTATTTGTTTTTTCTGCCTCTAGAGTTATTTCTGGTTCTCTGCCGGCATGACTTTCCTGTTCTGTGTGGTCTCCTTTCCTTTAAATTTTAGACAGCGGGTGAGAGATGGAAGGAGACAAAGAGAGAGGGAGAGACCTTGCCGCACCTGCGTGTCGTGTTCTGACGCGGTTGTTGGGACCTTGAAACCTGGTCCTTACATGTGACAGAATATGCCCTCTACCAGGTCAACCGGCTCCCTGTCCCTTGTTTTTTTTTTTTTTTTTTTGCCTCCAGGGTTATTGCTGGGGCTCGGTGCCTGCACTACAAATCCACTGCTTCTGGAGGGCATCTTTTTCCTTTTTGTTATCCTTGTTGTTATTGTTATTGCTGTCATCATTGTTGGATAGGACAGAGAGAAATGGAGAGAGGAGGGGAAGACAGAGAGGGAGAGAGAAAGACAGACACCTGCAGACCTGCTTCACCGCCTGTGAAGCGACTCCCCCGCAGGTGGGGAGCTGGGGGCTCGAACCAGTATCCCCACATCGGTCCTTGTGCTTTGTGCCATGTGTGCTTAACCCGCTGTGCTTACCGCCTGACCCCGTTTCTTGGGCTTTAAAAAAAAAGATCTCGCTTTTTTTTTTCCCTCCAGGGTTATTGCTGGGCTCGGTGCCTGCACCATGAATCCACCGCTCCTGGAGGCCATTTTTCCCCCTTTTTGTTGCCCTAGTTGTTGCAGCCTCGTTGCGGTTATTATTATTGCCATTGTTGATGTTGCTTTGTTGTTGGATAGGACAGAGAGAAATGGAGAGAGGAGGGGAAGACAGAGAGAGAGGGGGAGAGAAAGACAGACACCTGCAGACCTGCTTCACCGCCTGGGAAGCGACTCCCCTGCAGGTGAGGAGCCGGGGGCTCGAGCCAGGATCCTTACGCCGGTCCCTGCGCTTTGCGCCACGTGCGCTTAACCCACTGCGCCACCGCCCGACCCCCAAGATCTCGCTTTTAAAAGGCTGGAAGAGCTTCACTGACTTAAGAGGGCCAGGCAGTGGCGCACCTGGTTGAGTGCACACATTACAGTGTGCAAGGACCCAGGATCGAGCCCCCGGTGCCCCACTGCAGTGGGGAATCAGAGCTACAGGTGCCTCTCTGTCTGTCTCTGTCTTTCTCTCTCTCTCTCTCTCTCGCCTCCAGGATTATCTCTGGGGCTCAGTGCTGTCACTATGAATCCACTGCTCCTGGCGGCCTTTTTCCCATTTCATTGGATAGAACAGAGATAAATTGAGAGAGAAGGGGGGGAGATAGGGAGAGTGAAACAGAGACACCTGCAGACCTGCTTCACCCCTTGTGAAGAGTCCTCCCTGCAGGTGGGGAGCTGGGGTCTCGAACCCGGAACCTCACTCAGGTCTTTGCACTTTGTACTATGTGCTCTTAACCCAGTGCACCACTGCCTTGCCCCCCACCTCTTTCTCTGTTTCCTCTCCTCATTTCAGTTTCTGTTTTATCAAAAATTAAATAAAACAAGACTGAAATCAAGTCTCCTGGCTTTGAAGGGTGAGGTGACCAGAAGGTGACTGACCCTCCTGGGTGTCCTGGGTGGTGTGTGTGTGTGTGTGTCTGTGAGTGTATGTGGGGATTGGGGCAGCAGGACTGGGGGGTGCTCTTTTTTGAGTTCAGGGTGGAGAGAGTGTGGGACGGGGGAATTGATGGCGGGGGGCATTGCTGGAAGCACGGAGCAGGTCGGCCCTGTGTGCATCTGGGGTGACAGGTGGCCCCAGTTCTCAGGGACCCCCTCACCATCTGTCCCCAAGTCACAAGAGCCAGTGATCACCCGCCCCACACCAGGGATGTCCCCCGTGGGGGGGGTCCCTGCCAGCTGGGCTGCAGGAGTGTTGGGTGGGTGGTGGGACCCGCCCACTGTTGGTTACTAAGGAGAAGAGACACTGACTGGGATTCCTGGCGTCTCAGCTCTGCGTGTGCCTCTGTGTGTGTGTGTGGGGGGGGGTCTTCTTTCTCTCTTTATTGAACAGGGGTACAGAAAAAATGAAGAAAGATGAGGGGGTCGCGGGAGTCGGGCAGTAGTGCAGTAGGTTAAGCAGTGTGAAGCACAAGGACCGGCTTAAGGATCCCGGTTTGAGCCCCCGGCTCCCCACCTGCAGGGGAGTCGCTTCCCAGGCGGTGAAGCAGGTCTGCAGGTGTCTGTCTTTCTCTCCCCCTCTCTGTCTTCCCCTCCTCTCTCCATTTCTCTCGGTCCTATCTAACAATGACAACATCAATAACAACAACAACAATAACTACAACAACAACAGAAAACAACAAGGACAACAAAAGGGAAAATAAATAAATTAATTTTAAAAAAGCTTTAAAAAAGAAAGAGATGAGGGGGTCAGGTAGTGGTGCCCTGGGTTAAGCGCACATAGCACTAAACGCAAGGACCTAGTCAAGGATCCCAGTTTGAGCCCCCACCTGCAGGGGTTCACCTCACAAATGGTGAAGCAGGTCTGCAGGTGTCTGCTTTTTCTCTCCCCACCCCCCAATCTTCCCTTCCTCTCTCAATTTCTGTCTGTTCTATCCAGTTAAATGGTAGGAGAAAAGGCCACCAGGAGCAGTGGATTCGTAGGGGCACGAGCCCCAGGGATAACCCTGAGGGGATAACCCTGGGGCAACTCACTGAGTAGCATGCTTGCTCTGCTGTGTGAAGGTTCAAGTCCAGGCACCCTAGGAGAGACGCTGTGGCCTGGGGTTGTGAGGCCTATTTCTGTCTTTGTCTATATCTGAATGAAAAATATTGTCATGGAAGTGGTCCAAATATGACGTCCTTACTCTGCAAAAAATAAGGGAAAAGGGGGTCAGATGGTGGTGCACCTGGTTAAGCACACATAGTTCGAAGTCTAAGGACATGTGCAAGGACCCCGGTTCAAGCCACCAGCTTCCCACCTTCACTAGTGATGAAGCAGGTCTGCAGGTATCTGTCTTTCCCCCTCCTCTCACCATTTCTCTCTGTTCTATGCAATAAAAATGGGGGGAAAGTGGCCACCAGGAGCAGTGGATTTGTAGTGCCAGTACCAAGCACCAGAGATAACCTTGGAAGAAAAAAAGAAGAAAAATAATAAATAAAGGAAAAAGAGATAAAGAGAGAGGCGTCAGAGCACTGACACACCATCAGGGGAGTCTCCCCTGGTGTTGTAGTGCTTCCATGTGGCACCAGGGCTGTACCCCGAGTTATCTCTCACCCTTCCTTTTTTTTTTTAACCATGACCCTGCTCGATTCTGTCTTAGGGTGGTAAGAGGTACTGAACCTGGGACCAGGGCTTCAGATGGCTGAGCTGCCAATGGTGTCATCTCTGTGGCCCTGTAGTAATTTTTATTAGTGATTTAATAATGATCGACACGATTATGGGATAAGAGGGGTACAATTCCCACCACTAGAGCTCCCTGTCCCCTCCCCTCCATTGGAAGCTTCCCTGTTCTTTATCCCTCTGGGAGTGTGGACCCAAATTCTTTATGGGGAGCAGAAGGTGGGAGTTGTGGCTTCTGTCACTGCTTCTCCGCTGGACATGGGTGTTGGCAGGTGGATCCACACCCCCAGCCTGTGTCTGTCTGTCCCTAGTGGGGCAGGGGTCTGGGGAGGGGAGGCTCCAGGACACATGGGTGAGGGCATCTGCCCAGGGGGGGTCAGGTTGGCGTCATGGTAGCACCTGCAATTTGGTGTCTGAAAGGCATTAAGCTATAAAGCAGGACAAATTGTTTAATAATCAGGAACCCAAAGGTAAGAATACAGCAGATGGGAGTTGGGCTCTTTGAGTGGGAAGAAGCCAGGAAGTCTATTTTAGGTCTGTTCCAAGGGGCCCAGGACTTGGCAGTCCAGTGCTTTATCCACTGTGTCACCTTCTCGGTGACGAATCCTTTGTCTTTCGAATGGCACCTCCGGGCCTGCCACCCACACCCCGTGATCCTGACGCTCCGTGATCCCCCCGGAGTCCCACTTACCTGCTCTCGCCTTTCCCCCTTCACAGAGCAACGATGCCTCAGGGAACACTTGGAACTGGTTATATTTCATCCCCCTCATCATCATCGGCTCTTTTTTTATGCTGAACCTCGTGCTGGGTGTGCTGTCGGGGTAAGTCTCTGCTCCCCACCCCACCCCACCTCACGCCACCTCACCCCATCCCATCCCTTCTCCATGTCACCCTTTTTCTTACCAGGAAGAGGCCAGTGAGCCAGGACCCTCCTTCTCCAGGCTCCAGACAGGTGTCATCCCTTGCTTCGGGGCTAACCACACCAGGAAGCCATTGGCAGGGGCACAGACCGTGTCCTGCTCAGAGCATCATGGGAAGGGACTCATTGGGTGGTGGGGGTGGGCTGAAATCCAGCCGCTTCTTGCCCACCCTCCCCCGTTTCCCTCGGGAAATGGAACAGTGTGCTTCTGGGAACTGTGTGGTGAGCGCAGGGCAGGCTCATGGCCCTGCGTCGTTATTAAGCCTGGAGCTCCTTCTCTCCATCCCGGAAGAAGGGTAACTTTTCCCCAAGCAGATCCGACACTCAACACTCACCCCACAATTGTGGAGTTGTGACTTCTGCTGCCTTGCTTCTCCTTCTCCTACTTCTTCTCTCTCTCTCTCTTTTTTTTTTTGCCTCCAGGGTTATCTCTGGGGCTTGGTACCAGCACTACAAGTCCACTGATCTTGGTGGCCATTTTCCCTTCCATTTTATAGCATAGGATAGAGAGAAATAGAGAGACGAGGAAGACAGAAGAGGAATCCTTACACAGGTCCTTGCACTTTGTACTATGTGCGCTTAACCCGGTGCGCTGCTGCCCGACCTCCATTCTCTCTCTCTTTCTTTTTTTAAAAGCTATTTATTTATTTATTTATTTATTTATTCAGTGTCAAGGTTTCACTGTTACGGACTGACCTTTTCAGATAGAAAGACATAGCCAGAGGGGCCAGGTGGTGGCACACCTGATTAGATGTACTTGTTAGTTACAAAGCACAAGGACCTGGGTTCAAGCTCCCGGTCTGTACCTGCATGGGTAAAGATTCATGAGTGGTGAAACAGGGCTGCAGGTCTGTCTGTCTGTCTGTCTCTCTCTTTCTCTCTGTCTCCCCCTGCTCTCTCAATTTCTGGTTGTCTCTATCTAATAAATAAAGATAATAAAAAAATTTTAAGGGAGCCGGGTGGTAGCGCAGCAGGTTAAGCGCACATGGCACGAAGCGTAAGAACCGGCGTCAGGATCCCAGTTCGAGCCCCCGGCTCCTCACCTGCAGGGGAGTCGCTTCACAGGCAGTGAAGCAGGTCTGCAGGTGTCTGTCTTTCTCTCCCCCTCTCTGTCTTCCCCTCCTCTCTCCATTTCTCTCTGTCCTATCCAATAACAACTACATCAGTAACAACAACAATAAAAAACAACAATGGCAACAAAAGGGATAATAAATAAATAAATAAAATATTTTAAAGAGACAAAGCCAGACACACACAGAGGGAGGGGGGCTAGGGCAGGTGGGGGTGCACCTGGTTATGCACACACATGGTATAATGCACAAGGACGTGGGTTCAATCCGCCCAGTCCCCACCTGCAGGGTAAAAGCTTCACGAGTGGTGAAGCAGGGCTGCAAAAATCTGTCTCTTTCTGTCTTGATTTCCCCCTGTCAATTTCTCTCTGTTTCTATCCAATAATAAATAAAAATATTAAAGAATGAGAGAGAGAGACAGAGAGAGAGAGAGCACTGAAGCTTCCTCCATTGTGCTAGGGGGGCATCTTGTACCCAAGTCCTCTCATAGCTCAGAAGGTTCACTGTCCAGGTGAAGTATTTTCATAGCTCAGAAGGTTCACTGTCCAGGTGAACTCTTTTCATAGCTAAGAAGGTTCACTGTCGGGGGTCGGGCGGTGGCGCAGTGGGTTAAGCGCATGTGGCGCAAAGCGCAGGGACCGGCGTAAGGATCCCGGTTCGAGCCCCCGGCTCCCCACCTGCAGGGGAGTCACTTCACAGGCGGTGAAGCAGGTGTGCAGGTGTCTATCTTTCTCTCCCCTTCTCTGTCTTCCCCTCCTCTCTCCATTTCTCTCTGTCCTATCCAACAATGAATTGCGTCAACAAGGGGAATAATAACCACAACGAAGCTACAACAAGGGCAACAAAAGGGGGGAAAAATGGCCTCCAGGAGCGGTGGATTCATGGTGCAGGCACCGAGCCCAGCAATAACCCTGGAGGAGGGAAAAAAAAAAAAAAGAAGGTTCACTCTCCAGGTGAAGTATTTTGTTGTCTCTAGTCTTCAGTTTTGAGAAAGAAATGGACAGAGAAGGCGAGATGGTACCACTCTACCACCACCTGCCGGACTTCAAAGCTTGAACACAGGGCCTCACACACATAAGAGAAGTGTTTTACCTGGCGAGCTAACTCCTGGCCCCTGTAATTTACCTCCAAAGTCTAGTTTAAGATTCTCTCTTCTTGACTGATTTTTGTTTTCAAATATAAAGTCATAGCATATACTCAAACATACACTTTTAGTTTTCTCTACTCAAGACTTTTTTTCTTTTTTGGCTGGGGAAAGAAATTCGTAATTCCCCAGACCTTGTTGTCCTTCTTAAAAGGTGTTTTTGATTTCATTAAAAAGTAGAGCCCTCGTGGTGTCAAAAGGGCTGCCTGGTGCTTGCAAGATAGCCATCCCAGGTTCCAGACAGGAGGGAGAGGAGGAGAAAGAGAAGGAGGAGGAGGAAGAGGAGGAGAAGGAAGGAGAAGAGGAGGAGGAAAAGGAGGAGAAGAAAGGAAACCAGAGAGGGAGAGGAAGACAGAGAGGGAAAGAGAGCGATCACGGCACTGCTTCACCATTCATGAAGCATTGTGCCCCACCAGGTGGAGCTGGGGACTCAAACCTGGGTCCTTGAGCATAGTAATGTGTGCGCTCTGTCAGGTGAGCTATCTTCTGAACCCCCTGTGGTTTCCCCCCTCCAGCTGTGTGTACCGGACAGAAATGCAAACAAAACAAAACCCGCCAGAGGAGTGTCACCTTTTTTTCCCTCCAAATTATCTTTATTTATTGGATAGAGGCAGCCAGAGATCAAGAGGGAAGGGGAAGATAAAGACAGAGAGACCCCTGCAGCCCGGCTTCACCACTCGCAAAGCTTTCCTCCTGCAGGTGGGAACCTGGGGCTCGAACCCGGGTCCTTATACACTGTAACATGTGCACTCGACCAGATGCATCACCACCCAGCCCCAAGATCGTCACTTCTATAATTTTCTGACTTTTCCTCCCCAAAGCCTGTCAGTTCCTGGTGAAATCCATGGTCCCCCAGGGACTTCTGAAACCCCCAAGCCTGTGTGTACGTACCTAACAATCCCCCACCCAACCAGACTTTTTGCTTCTCCAGGGAGTTTGCCAAAGAAAGAGAACGTGTGGAGAACCGACGGGCTTTTCTGAAGCTGAGACGGCAGCAACAGATTGAAAGAGAGCTCAATGGATACATGGAGTGGATCTCCAAGGCGGGTGAGAGTCGGGGGACCTGGGAAACTGGGGGAGACTTGGGGGCAGACAGCCTAGGAACACCAGGTCTGTGGAGGGTCACACATACACACACACACACACACACACACCAGAACCGAAGATCAAAAAAGAAAAGATCTAAGATCTAAAAGTAGAGAACTTAAGATCTAAAAGTAGGGAAAAGATATGAATAGAATATTTACAGAAAAGATCCCAGAGGCCAACAAGACATGAAAATTGCTCCAGGTCACTAATTGTCAGAGAAATGCAAATAAAGACAACCATGAGATACCGCCTCACCCCTGTGAGAAAGTCACACATCAGAAAAGGGAGCAGCAACAAATGCTGGAGAGATTGTGGGGACAAAGGAACCCTCCTGCATCGCAGGTGGGAATGTAGATTGGCCCAAGCCCTGTAGAGAGCAGCCTGGAGCACCCTCAGAAGGCTAGAAGTGGACCTGCCCTATGGCCCTGCAGTTCCTCTCCTGGGGATAGATCCTAAGGAATCCAATACACCCATCCAGAAAGATCTGTGTACACATATGTTCATAGCGGTACAGTTTGTCATAGTCAAAACCTAAAAGCAGGAGATGAGCAGTCTGTGGTCTATCTACACAGTGGAATACTACACAGCTATTAAGAATAATGAACTCACCTTCTCTGACCCCTCTTGGATGGAGCTAGCTGGAATTATGTTAAGTGAGGTAAGTCAGAAAGAGAAAGATGAGTATGGGATGATCCCCCTCAGAAACAGAAGTTGAGAAAAAAAGAACAGAAAGGGGAACTCAAAGCAGAATTTGACTGGGTTTGGAGTAGGGCACCAAAGTAAAAGACTCTGGGCAGGGGGGTCGGGCGGTGGTGCAGCGGGTTAAGCGCAGGTGGCGCAAAGCACAAGGACCGGCATAAGGATCCCGGTTCAAACCCCGGCTCCCCACCTGCAGGGGAGTCGCTTCACAGGCGGTGAAGCAGGTCTGCAGGTGTCTGTCTTTCTCTCCCCCTCTCTGTCTTCCCCTCCTCTCTCTATTTCTCTCTGTCCTATCCAACAACGACGACAACAACAATAATAACTATAACAATAAAACAACAAGGGCAACAAAAGGGAATAAATAAAATAAATAAAAAAAGAAAAGAAAACAAAAGCCATACCTGCTACCTGTTACACCCCATAAAGAATTTTTGTCTGGGGCTGGGCAGTGGCATATCAGGTTAAGTGCACATAGTACAATGTGCAAGGACCGGTTCGAGGATCTGGGTTCGAGCCCCCACTCCCTACCTCCAGGAAGGGGTTGCTTCACAAGTAGTGAGGCATGTCTGTAGGTGTCTGTCTTTCTCTCTCCCTGTCTTCTCCTGTCTCAGTTTCTCTCTGTCCTATTCAATAAAATGGAAAAACGTGGTCTCCAGGAGCAGTCGATTCATGGTGCAGGCACCAAGCCCCAGCGATAACCCTGGAGGCCAAATAATAATAGTAATAATAATAATAATAAATTGGTCCATATTTCCAGAGGGGGAGAAATACTAGAAGACCAGAGGGCTCTGAACCCCAATTGCATCAGCACCCCGAGAGAGAAGAGGGAAACAGGAAAGACACTCGGAAGGAGTAACAAGTGTAGGTGTGACTTAGAAAGGAAGACAAAGGGGGCCGAGTGGTGGCACACCTGGTTGAGCGCACATGTTAACAATGCGCAAGGACCCAGGTTCGAGTCCCCAGTCCCCACCTGCAGGGAGAAAGCTTCATGAGTGGTGGAGCAGGGCTGCAGGGGTCTCTCTGTCTCTCTCCCTCTCTATCCCCCCCCTTCCCTCTTGATATCTGGCTGTCTCTATCCAATAGGTAAATAAAGATAGTAAAAAATTTTAAATAAAGGAAGAGAAAGGCAGGACTATGAAGAAAAAAAAAGAGGGTGACAAATTTGTATAAATCTAGATAGTTCTAGAAATAATAGTCACCCCCTATCTGTGACCTTGGGAGAACCACTGCAGTTTCCAATGGAGGGAGTGGGGACACAGAGCTCTGGGGGTGGGAATGCTGTGGAATTCTACCTGTTACTTTGTAATTTTGTAAATCAATATCAGATCACTAATAAAAAGAAAGAAGGGAGCCCGGGTGGTGTCGCACCTGGTTGAGCGCATGTATTACAGTGTGGAAGGGCCCGGGTTCGAGCCCCCACTCCCCACCTGCAGGGGGAAGCTTCACCAGCGATGGAGCAGGGCTGCAGGTGTGTCTCTCTGTCTCTCTCCCTATCTCCCCTCCCCTCTCGATTTCTCTCTGTCTCTATCCAATAAATAAAGGTTGTTTTTGATTGGAACTGAGCTGCCAGTGCCTGACTCTGTGCTCTTCCTCCACAGAAGAGGTGATCCTTGCTGAGGATGACACGGATGGAGAGCAGAGACTTCCTTTTGATGGTAACTCAACGCCTGGCTCAGAGGGCAGGCTGTGGTGGGGGGGGGGGGGGAGACGTGGGAACTGCTAGGAGTCTTAGAACCCAGGCTTCTGAGTTCTAAGAGCCCCCAGAGGAGCCGATAGTCAGGGCCAAGTTCACGCCCAGAAGAGGCAGGGGGACAGGTCAGGCTACGAAAGGTGCAAGGAATGATGGGAATTCACTTTGATGTAATAATAATTATTATTATCGTTATGGTTCTTGTTTTGCCTCCAGGGTTATTGTTGGGGCCTGATGCCAGAATCATGGATTCGCTGTTCTTGGCAGCTGTTTTCCATTTTACTTTATAGAACAGAAAGAAATTGAGAGGAGGGGGGAGGTAGGGAGAGAGACAGAGAGACACCTGCAGACCTGCTTCTCCACTTGTGAAGTGTCCCCCACCCGCAGGTGGGGTGTGGAGCATACTGCTGTGTGTTCATAAGACTCGAACCCAGCACCCACCCCCGGAGAGACAGACACTGTACCCACTGAACACTCCCTCCTCAGAGAGTAGGGACACAGACAGAATGGGGCGGCGAGACTCAGTCCCCACCCCCACACTTGGTTGGAGTTCTGAGGGTCCCCACAAAAAGAGTAATGTCTTCTTCTCCTGCCATGTTTCCATTGTTGGAGCTCTGAGGAGAGCCACCATGAAGAAGAGCAAGACAGACCTCCTGCACCCCGAGGAGGCCGAGGACCAGCTGGCCGACATCGCCTCTGTGGGTGAGCCTGTGCCCTGGGCCGGGGGTGTCTCTCAGGGGCCAAGGGCTTGGGAACTGGGCTGCCTGGATTGGGGTGAGGAAGCGGGAGTTCTGCGAGGGAGATGGTTGTGGGGGCCGTTGTGCCTGTCGTTGGACACTGTTGCGTGAACCTGGCCAGACCTGCAGGGCAGGAGAGATAGTTCACTCGGTGGGCGTGTGCCATCCTGTGCGCCCAAGTCAGGACATGGCCCCCGCACCACACGGGGGGAGGCGCTGTGATCTTTCTGCTTCCTTGACATTCTCTATCGGGATGGGATAGCAGCCCGGGGGCAGTAAAAGTGAAGTCCTAGCTCCGCAGAAAGATGAGAGAGAGAGAGGAAGGAAGGAAGGAAGGAAGGAAGGAAGGAAGGAAGGAAGGAAGGAAGGAAGGAAGGAAGGAAGGAAGGAAGGGTGTACTTGGTTGAGTGTACATAGTACCATGTGCAAGGACCCAGGTTCAAGCCCCTGGTCCCCACCTGCAGGGGGGAAGCTTCGCGAGTCGTGGAGCAGGGCTGCAGAGATCTCTGTCTCTCTCCCTCTCAATTTCTCTCTGTCTCTTTGCAATATATAAATAAATAAAATATCCACAGTTTAAAAGGCGGGAGGGAGTGAGAGAAAGGAAGGGCCCGGCGGTATATTTACCTGGGTTCAAGCCCCCGGTCCCCACCTGCAAGGGAAAGCTTCACAAGAGGCAAAGCAAGTCTGCAGGGTGTCTCTCTGTTTCTCTCCCTCTCTCTCTCTCCCCCTCCTTTCTCAATTTCTCTCTGTCTACATCCAATAAATAAATAAAAAGAAAGAAAGAAAGAAATAGCGGAGGGGAGACAGCATAATGGTTATGCAAACAAACTCTCATGCCTGAGGCTCCAGAGTCTCAGGAGGTAGTGCTGTGGCTGAAGTCTCTTTCAGGGCCACAAGATCAAGTATTGTTTTTTACATTTTTATTTGCTGGGATAGAGAGAAATCAAGAAAGGAAGCAGACGGAGAGCAAGAGCGAGCAAGCGAGAGACCTGCAGCCCTTCTCTACTTGTGAAGCTTATCCCTTGCAGGTGGGGGCAGGGGGTCTTGAACTTGGATCCTCGTGCATAGTGACATGCATGTACCCAACCAGGTGCACCGCTGCCTGGCTACTAATATTGATTGGTTGACTGATTGATGAGGGAGGGGGAGACCAGCAGAGCCTCTCTCTGGCACATGTGACTCCAAGGCTCGAATTCAGGACCTCGTGCTTGAGACTTCAGTGCTTGATCCACTGTACTCCCCTCCCAGGACATAAAAAGATCAAATATCTTCTACTCTGCTATATATTTTTTTTAAAAAATTATTAGTGATTAGTTAGTAAAGATTAACAAGATAGTAAGGTCGCAGGGGTCCAATTACACACAGTTCTCACAACCAGAGTTCCATGTCTCATCCCCTCCATTGGAAGCTTCCCTGTTCTTTAGCCCTTGGGAGTCTGGACCCAAATTCTTTATGGGGAGCAGAAGGTAGAAGGTCTGACTTCTGTCACTGCTTCTCTGCTGGACATGGGTGTTGGCAGGTGGATCCACACCCCCAGCCTGTCTCTCTGTCTTTCCCTAGTGGGGCAGGGCTCTGGGGAGGGGAGGTTCCAGGACATATTGGTGAGGTCGTCTGCCCAGGGAAGTCAGGATGGGGTCATGGTAGCATCTGCAACTTGGTGGCCGAAAGGCATTAAGAAATAAAATAGGTTTGGGGACTTTTTTGGGGAGTGGACCACCTGGAATGGAATTAGAGAATACTCTGAAAGGAAAGGTCTCACCCGAGGAATGAAGCTGAAGGGTTGTCATTCCACACCTGAAGTCTCTGGACACAGTCTGAAGTGAAGCATGCTGAGGTGGCACTCGTTGCGTTGATTAGGTGCGATCGGCGGATGCAATATTATTTGATATGAATTGAGAGAAGCATGCAGGAAAGTGAGCCTCACCCTAAGGTTCCAGGACTGGGGGAAATATAGGCTCTATAGTGGAAATGTGAGGTTCCTGCTGTCTTAGGGTTCAAGAAGACAATGGATAGTTATTGTTATCATCACATTATTTGGTAATTGGGTTAACTTTGAAAAGTCCTTTAGTTAGGGTTTGCTGTATAATACCCAGTATCTTGTACATAGCGGTATCACCGGTTGCTTCTGATCTACCTGGTCTACCCTGAGACCCACCTTACTAGGGAAAGAGAGGCAGACTGGGAGTATGAATCGACCAGTCAACGCCCATGTTCAGCGGGGAAGAAATTACAGAGCCAGACCTTCCACCTTCAGCAACCCACAACAACCCTGGGTCCAAGCTCCCAGAGGGATAGAGAATGGGAAAGCTATCAGGGGAGGGGGTGGGATATGGAGACTGGGTGGTGGGAATTGTGTGGAGTTGTACCCTCCTATCCTATGGTTTTGTTTTTGTTAATGTCTCCTTTCTTAAATAAATAAAAAAAGATATGAAGTAGGACAAATTGTTTAATAATCAGGAACCTAAAGGTAGGAATAGAGCAGATGAAACTTAGGGTCTTTGAGTGGGAAGAAGCTAGGAAGTCTATTTTAGGTTTATTCCAAGGGGGCTATGACTTTACTAATTTTAGCCTTAGCCCAACAGCTAACAGACAGGTGAGATAAAAGTGTTGTCTGGGGAGATGGTGTCAAAGTTGAGAATAGGCCTAGATAGCTGGATCAGGGCAGAGAGTAGCTCCCAGACATGAGGAAAGTGTAAACCCCACTGATTTGACCCAGGCCCCGTGCTTATTCACATTCAGCCCAGGAGCCTGTGTGGCCTCTGAGTCCCTGTCTGTCAGTCTGAGCTCACAGTCCATGGTCCCAGCTGGAACCTTCCAGGCTGCTCTCATGTCAGGACCCGTCTTCCTTGAGGGGCAGAGCAGGCTGACCAGCCTCCCTGCAGAGAGTGGGGAGTCCCTGCCATGGCTGCTCTGCAGTGAGGGCAGGGCCTGGAGAGGCCACAGGAGGGTCCACTGATGTTCCTGATGGAGATGACCAGTGATGGTGGAGAGAGGGATCTGTGGGGTCGGGCGGTAGCATAGCGGGTTAAGCACACATGGCGTGAAGCGCAAGGACTGGCGAAAGGATCCCAGTTCGAGCCCACCCACCCCCCCCCCCCCCGGCTCCTCACCTGCAGGGGAGTCGCTTCACAGGCGGTGAAGCAGGTCTGCAGGTGTCTTTCTCTCCCCCTGTCTGTCTTCCCATCCTCTCTCAATTTCTCTGTTCTATCCAACAACAACAGCAATAATAACAACAACAGTGATAAACAATAAGAGCAACAAAAGGGAGCAAATGGCCTTCAGGAGCAGTGGAATTGTAGTGCAGGCACCAAGCTCCAACAGTAACCCTGGAGAAAAAAAAATCTGTTAGAGGTCTAGGTCCATCATATCTGTGTGGGAATCTAAGGATTCCCTGACTAGGGCCCCGGATGACGGGGTGGCCAGTATTGACCAAAAAGGGCCATCATTAAAGTGTGCTGGTCTCTTGCTCTTACCCAGCTTTTGTCATCCTTACTTTATCCGACCAGGTCAGACTCAACCCCAGTTTCTACGTTTCCCTGACGAATTCCAGCTCCTTTCCATGAAAGCCCAAAGAAACAGCATCCAACACTTGCATTGGCTTCGCCATGGCTGGGATGCGTTGTGTGAGCTGTTTCTAGTTTTTTATTTTTTATCTTGTGCCCTGCTGTGTATAACGACTCCCTCCCGCCACCCTTGAGGTGTTCCCTCTCTCCCAGGATAATTACAGGCTCAAAGATGTGAATGGCTTCTGAGTCTCATTCACAGAGCCATTGGGAGTTTGAGAAATTGGTCCGACTTCTGAGGCTGCTGAAGCCTGTGTCTGGCGGCTCACAGATTTCCCACCCCAGCCATGCCGTCTGCCCCAGTTCGGTTCCCTCTTCTTCCTGTTTCAGTCAGCCTGTTAATGATATCTTAATTTCCAACCCACACAAACTCCCCCCCAAACCTATCATGATCAACTATTTCTTCTTGTTGTGTGTGTCTACATCTGTGTTTTTTTTCTCTTTTTTCTTTCTTCTCCTTCCAGAGAAATTTTGAATCACAGGACTGCCAGGAAAAAGGATGGGAATTCGTCAAGGGAAATGTAGAAACTGTGGTTGAGTTTTTAAAAAATCATAATAAAGGGGCCAGGCAGTGGTGCACCTGCACACACATTACAATGCGCAAGGACCCAGGTTCGAGCCCCCGTTCCCCACCTGCAGGGGGAAAGCTTCACGAGTGCTGAAGCAGGGCTGCAGGTGTCTCTCTGCCTCTCTCTCCCTCTCTATCTCCCCCATCCCTCTCAGTTTCTCTCTGTCTACACCTAATAATAAATAAATAAGATAACAATAATAAAGCATAGAGTATTAGATACTTGGGACCTTTTGTGGCCTTGGGGCAGGGGGGCTAAAGCCTTGGAGTCTCAAGCATGAAGTCCTGGCTGGTGGATTTGTTCAGTTAGGTCTGTCCTGAAAATTTCCATTTAGTTGCTTCTGTTACTTAAAAAAATTTTTTTTTCTGGGGAGAGGAGGGCCATTATTGCTTCTGTTTCATTGTGCATGGAGCCCCTGGTACCACAGAGAAGCACTTGCATGTTGGAAGCTCCTTGGAAGCGATGAAACCGAGGCTGTGATTCCTCTCTAGGAGCTTCCCCCGGTGTTGTGGTGTACCCATGTGGTGCCAGGGCTCACACCCAGACCTCACACATGCAAATGTGCATGCTGTCTCCCGGTTCAGAAGCTATGAATTTTCATGATGATCAACCTTGGCAACGAATTTGGCGGTGTTGCAGGAAGTTGAGAGAGATGTTCAAGGAATATTTATTTGTTTCTTTTTCTTTCTTACTTTTTTTTTTCATACCAGGGTTATTGCTAAAGCATGGACCCTATATGACTCCAACATTCCCAGCTGCTATATATATTAAAATATTATGTATTTATTTATTATTGGATAAAGATAGAGAGAAATTGAGAGGGAGGGGGCGATAGAGAGACACCTGCAGCCCTGCTTCACGACTCATGAAGCTTTCTCTTGCAGGTGGGGACCGGGGGCTTGAACCTCGGACCTTGTGCACTATAATGTGAGCACTCAACCAGGTGTGCCACCACCTGACATATACAAATATATTGCCACCAGGGTTATCACTGGGGCTTGGTTGCCTGCATCACAAATCCACTGCTCCTGGTGGCCATTTTTCCTCTCCCCCTTCCCCCATTTCATAGGGCAGAGAGAGATTGAGATGGGAGGAGGAGACAGGGAGACAGAGACAGAGAGACACCTGCAGGGTCCTGGGTAGTTGTGCACCTGATTGATCCCACCTGGTACGAGTAAGTGGACCTGGTTTCCAGCCCCTGGTCCTCACTTGCAGGAAGCAAACTTGGCGAGTGGTGAGGCAGTATTGCAGGGGTCTCTCTGTCTCTCCCTCTTTGTCTCCCTCCTCTCTCTCAATTTCTGGCTGTCTCTGCCCAATACGTAAATAAAGATGAGAGAGAGAGAGAGAGAGAGAGAGAGAGAGTGATGCAATGCTTGCATCACTACCCATGAAGCTTCCTCTCTGCAGATGGGTAACAGGGACTTGAACCCAAGTCCTTGTGCATGGTCAGGCATGTGCTCGAACTCGTGCGCCACCTCCCGGCCCCCTCCCTGAACATTCCCAAGGGGACCTGGAAGCGGCCAGTTACTGGGCTCGCTGACCAGGCCCCAAAGTAGGACGCAGTCAGATCCGGTCTGAGCTGGCGCCACCCTCTCTGGGGCCTTTCGTTAAGAAAGTCAGTAACTTTGCAAGCAGAACCGGAATCCAGGCCAGCAGCTCATCTCCCAGGACCAGCTTGGGCTACAAGCCAGCACATCAAAACCTAGTTCCTCGTGCTGGTTGGTAGCTTCCAAACGTCCCAGGAAGAGGGTTGGCGGATAAGGCTTCTGGTAGCCTGTGTCCCTGAACATTCCTGGGGTTCTGGGTGTAAGCCCGCAGCACCACATGGGAGCACTGTGGGCATATGCAGGGCAATTCAGTGGATGGTAGAGCAGGGCTGTAGTCCCCCCCCCCTCTCCTAACTCCTTTGAAAAAGACTGAAAAGCTTGGCCCAGATCATGCATGTGTGAGGGCCTGGAATATGTGAAAGGATAGATGGATGGATGAGGAGATGGGTGGATGGATGGATGGATGGATGGATGGATGGATGGATGGATGGATGAGGAGAGGAGATGGGTGGATGGATGGATGAATGGATGGATGAGGAGATGGGTGGATGGATGGATGAGGAGATGGGTGGATGGATGGATGAGGAGATGGGTGGATGGGTAGATGACAGGTGGAGGGAAGGATGATGGATGGATGGATGGATGGATGATGGATGGATGGATGATGATAGATGATGAATGGATGGATGGTGGAAGGATGAGGAGATAGGTGGATTGGTAGATGATAGGTGGGTGGATGGATGGATGGATGGATATGTGCATGAGTGAATGGATGGATGAGTGAATTGATGAGTGAAAGAATGAACGAACGCCTCCATTATTCAGTGAGTAGACCAATAATGAATGAACAGACTCATAGATGAATCAAAGAACAAATGAAGCCAGTGAATGGATAGTTGAAAGAATCCGTGAATCATGAAGACAAATAAGCAAACAGATGAGTCAGTTAAAGGTCTTTGGAAAGCGAGGTTTGAGGACCCAGCAGCTGTCTGCTCAGAGCTGAACTCAGACCCTCTTCCTGGGCATGTCCCTACTTGGCGGGTGGCGGCTTTGTCCCTTCCAGGGGCTCCACTGCCACTGTCTCAAACACCCTCATCTGACTCGGTGTTGAGATCTGAAATAATAAAGCCCAAACATGTGTGCTCTTCCTTGTTCTCAGGCAAGACAGTGGGGTCTGTCTGTCTCCTTCTCATCGCTTCTCTGATTCCATCCCCGTCCCCAGCCCTGCAGGGTTCCCAAATCACTCAGAGCAAAAGCCACAGTCGTCACCTCCTCTCACTGTCCCGCCTCCTCCTGCCTTTGCTCATTGTTGCCCAATATGTCGGGGAGGCACGTCTCTGCCTCAGGACCTTTGCACTTGCTGTTTGCCAAGAAGGAGTCTTCTTGTGTGTCATGACCACATAGAGCAGAGCCAAGGTGCTCCATATGTGCTTTAGAGAAAGAAAAAAAAACATATGTTCGAGTTCAAGTTTATTCCTCAGTGACCATTTCTTTCTTTCTTTAATACTTTATTTAATTTATGAGAGAGAGAAAGAGAGAGAGACCGACACCAGAGTCCTGCTTTTGCTGATGGTGGTGCTGGGAATTAAACTTGGAGCCTCAAAGTCCTTTGCAAAACCATTATGCTATTTCCCCAACCCTAAAACCTAATTTCCTTCCTTCCTTCCTTCCTTCCTTCCTTCCTTCCTTCCTTCCTCCCTTCCTTCCTTCCTGCCTTCCTTCCTTCCTCCCTCCTTTCTTCTGATTCTTTCTTCCAGAGCTCAGTTCTGATTTATGGTGGTGTTGGGAATTGTACCTGGGACTTTTGATGCCTCAGGCATGAAAATCTTCTTTTTTTCCCCTCCAGGGTTATTGCTGGGGCCTGTACCAGCATGATGAATCCACTGCTCCTGAAGGCCATTTTTTTCCCCCATTCTGTTGTTGATGCTGCTATTGTTGGATACAGCAGAGAGAAATAGAGAGAGGAGGGGAAGACAGAGAAGGGGAGAGAAAGACAGACACCTGCAGACCTGCTTCACCGCCTCTGAAGCGACCCCTCTGCAGGTGGGGAGCCGGGGGCTCGAACCGGGATCCTTACGTTGGTCCTTGCACCTCACGCCATGTGCGCTTAACCCGCTGTGCGCCACCGCTGGGCACCCCTGGCATGAAAGTCTTTTTGCAGAACTATTATGCCGCATCCCCAGCCCTCTCGGTGATCATGCCTATGGCTTTGTGTACAAGAAACCTAAGTGTCTTATACACACCTCCTCCTGGATGTTCTCCAAGACCGCTTCTAGCGGCCCTGCGGTAAACCCGTGCCTGGATGGTGAACTTGTTCCATTCCTTCATAGAAACCCTCTTGATTTTCTCTGTCCTCCCTCCTGCAGGGTCTCCCTTCGCCCGAGCCAGCATTAAAAGTGCCAAGCTGGAGAACTCGACTTTTTTTCACAAAAAGGAAAGAAGAATGCGCTTCTACATCCGTCGCATGGTCAAAACTCAGGCCTTCTACTGGACTGTGCTAAGTCTGGTAGCCCTCAACACGCTGTGCGTGGCGATCGTCCATTACAACCAGCCAGAGTGGCTCTCCGACTTCCTCTGTGAGTAGCGCCACGGCCCTGCCCCACCGTGAACTCCCTGACCCGTCCCTCACACCTTCTCCCTGGTTCTTTTTCTCATTCATATCTCTTCAGTCCTTCCTCTAATATATATATATATATATGTATATTGATTTAATAATGATCCACAAGACCATAGGGTAAGAGGGGTACAATTTCACACACAGCTCCCACCACCAGAGCTCCGTATCCCATCCCCTCCACTGGAAGCTTCCCTGTTCTTTATCCCTCTGGGAGTCTGGACCCAAATTCTTTATGGGGAGCAGAAGGTGGGAGTTGTGGCTTCTGTCACTGCTTCTCTGCTGGACATGGGTGTTGGCAGGTGGATCCACACCCCCAACCTGTGTCTGTCTGTCCCTAGTGGGGCAGGGCTCTGGGGAGGGGAGGCTCCAGGACACATGGGTGAGGGCGTCTGCCCAGGGAAATCAGGTTGGCATCATGGTAGCATCTGCAACTTTTTGGCTGAAAAGCATTAAGATATAAAGAAGAGCAAATTGTTTAATAATCAATAATCTAAAGGCATAGACTATAGCAGATGAGATTTGGGGGTCTCCATTTTGGAAAAGGCTAGTGGGTCTATTTTATTTTATTTTTAATTTATTTTTCCTTTTGTTGCCCTTGTTGTTTTTTTGTTGGTGTCGTAGTTATTATTGTTGTTGTTATTGATGTCATTGTTGTTAGATAGGACAGAGAAATGGAGAGAGGAGGGGAAAACAGAGATGGGGAGGGAAAGACAGACACCCGCAGACCTGCTTCACCACCTGTGAAGCGACTCCCCTGCAGGTGGGGACCCGGGGGGCTGGAACCAGGATCCTTACGCCGGTCCTTGCGCTTCATGCCACCTGCGCTTAACCCGCTGCGCTACTGCCAGATTCTTGGTCTATTTTAGGTGTATTCCAACGGGCCCATGACTTCAGTAATTTTTGCCTGAGCCTGATAGCTTACATGCAAGTGGATTAAAAGTATTGTCTGGGGGAAATGGTGTCAAAGTTGAGAACAGGGCTAGAAACCCTCTTGTGGGCCTCTCCAGGCCCTGGCCCTCACTGGAGAGCAGCCATGGTGGGGACTCCCCACTCTCTGCAGGGAGGCTGGTCAGCCTGCTCTGCCCCTCGAGGAAAACGGGTCCTTTTTATTCCCCTTCTCCTTCTCCTCCTCCTGTTTCTTCTTCTTAATCTTCTCCTCATCCTTCTCCTCCTCCTCCTCGTTCATGTTCTTTTTTATATTTCTGTTTATTTATTAATGGGAATAAGAGAGAGAGAACCAGAGCCTCAGTCTGGCACATGCGATACTGGGGATTGAACTCAGGACCTTATGCTTTCAGGCCCAAAGCTCTAAGCCATTGCACCACCACCCCGGCCCCTGAATCCTCTGTTTCTTTTCCTCATATCTGAAACTTTCCGGGGCTGCCCTAATGACAGACTTGAGTTGTCTTGGGACCTGAGAGCTGGAAACTGGAATTCAGACCACCAAACAAGAAACAGAGACTGTGACAGACAGAGATAGAAACAGACAAGTCATTTCTTGGTGCTTCTGTAGAAGTGGTACAAAGAAAAAAAAAGTTGTGGCTGAGAGAGACTGTCTCTCAGGGGATGTCTCAGTGACTAAGAGACCTGAATAGTAATGGTGTCCCTTTTACTGTGCTTTTTTTCCCCCTGTTCTTCCTTCCTTCCTTCCTTTTTTTTTTTTTTTTTTTTTTTTTGCCTCCAGGGTTTTCACTGGGGCTCACTGCTGACACTGAATCCGTTGCTTCTGGTAGCCTCTTTTTCCATTTTATTGGATAGGACAGAGAAAAATTGAGAGAGGAGGGGGAGATAATGAGGGAGAAGGAAAGAGAGACACATGCAGACCTTCTTCACTTCATGAATCGTCCCCCTGCAGATGGGGACCAGGGGCTTGAACCTGGGTCCTTGCATGGACCCCTGCACTCATATGCACTATGTGCTCTTAACCATGTGCACCGCTGCCTGGACCTGATTTTCTCCTTTTCTTTCAAACCCATTTCTCCCCTCCCCCTTTAAGATTTTATTTATTCATTAAGGTGAAAAATATGAGAGAAAAAAAGAACCAGGCATCACTCTGGTATATGTTCTTCTGGGGGATTGAACTCAGGACCTCATTCTTGGGAATCCACTGTTTTATCCACTGTACCATCTCCTGGACCACCCCCATTCCTCTTCCTCTTCTACCTCCCCATGCCTGGCATTCATTTCTTCTCCAACAAATGGGGAAATAGTTTCTTCTCTCACAAGGTCCACAGGGTTTCCAAAGTTTTTATTATTATTTGATAGGACAGAGAGAGATTGGGTGGGGAGAAGGGCACAGAGAAGGGCACCTGCAGCCTTGCTTCACCACTCACGAAACTTTCCCTCTGAAGATGTGGACCAGGGGGCCTGGACCTGGGTCCTTGCACGGGGTAGCGTGTGCTCAGCCAGATACACCACCACTTGGCTCCCCTAGATCTTTTGAGCTTGACCCTTTTGGACCTGTCTCCCTGTCTCATACACCCCAGAAATTGGCACGAGAGAGTATCCACACTGATGAACTCGTGAGGTACCGTGACAGGTGACCACCAGTCAGAGTCTTAACAAGTAAAGAGCTGTGTGAAATCAACAAGACTTGTGTGGTAACCTGGGCAGGGAGAACAGTCAGCGGATATCCTGGCTGGCTGGCGTCGTGAGCCTCCTGAGAGGGCTGACCAAAACGTGCATTCCTCTTTAGAAGATTTCCCTCTTCCTCTGTCCAACTTGATTCTGTAGATGCTTGGTCCTTCTGCCCTGGCTCAGAATAGACACAGATGGACAGTGGAGAAAGTAAAAGCTTCAGCCTAGACAGTCCTCGGGACCTAGTCCAGATCACTGTTCCCAGTCACACTGACTGACCTGCTTCCCCTTTCCCACTCGCCCCGCCATCCACTCACAGCAGGACACTTCAGAGACCAGTTCTCTTTCCGAGATCCCTGACCTAGTTCCAGCCTTAGTAATTTCATCTGACCTCCCTAGAGTCTCTTATAAATGAAGATTCTACCTATATTAGCCTCTTCTGACAGTCTATTTTTAATGACACCCCCATCCCGCCATCCCTCCCCCCGACCACCCCTCATACAGATTGCTCTGTCTGTCCTGTCCTGTTTAGAAACCAGGACATTGGGACTTTTAGTTCAGGACCTCTGTGTCTTGTCAAGGTCCTCAGATTGTTTTGGTTTTTTCTCAGTTAAGAAAATGAGGTGACACACCTGGCTGAGCTCACAAGGCACAAGGATCCGGGTTCCAGTCCCCAGTCCCTACCTGCAGGTGGTGGGGGAATCTTTGTGAGTGGTGGAGCAGGGCTGCAGGTGTCTTTCTCTCCCTCTCTCTCTCTCTCTCTCTCTCTCTTCTCCCCCTGCCCTCTTGATTTCTGGCTGTCTCTATCCACTAAATCAATAAATAAATTTTGGAAAATTTTAAAAGAGAAAGAGGGTGGGAGTAGATAGCAAAATGGTTCTGCAAAGAGACTCTCATGCCGGAGGCTCCAAAGCCCCAGATTCAATCTCCTGTACCACCACAAACCAGAGCTGAGTAGTACTCTGGTTAAAAAAAAAGAGAGTGGGGTTTAGAGAGAGAGAGAAAGGGAGAGACGGAGGCACAGAGATGTTGACTGGCCGACCCAGGACCACATAGTTGGTGAGGGAGTGAGCCATTTGAACCTAGAGTTCAGAGTCTGTGTCTGAGACTAGATCCCTACCCCGGGACACCACACGACCCTGGATTCCGCTCTCTGTCCCTGATTCACCGTGTCACCTTGGATGGCTGACCGCCACCGCCCACCTCTTGAAGATGGTTTCAGGGACTAGTCACTCTCTCTCTGTTTCCTGTGTGTGTCACCAAGCAACTGAACGATGAGGCTGGGCTGAATATAGGCCACGCCAATTTGAAGCTACACCCCATTTTAGAGAGGCCGACAGATGAACACAGAGTCTCAGGGCAGAGGCAGTGTCTGCATCTCCTCGGGCCTCACAATTCTGGTTTCCATTTCCTGGATGGAAATTGGATTTTTGTGACCGCACCCCCCCCCAAGTTCTTCTAGATCCATTCCTGCCGTGGATAGACAGATCCTCTCTGATCTCACGCACCACCACCTCCCTGGTTTCCCTGGTAACCGGTTAACGGCCTCTTCTGGTGGCTCTTGGAAGGAAGGCACCAGATGTGACGAACAGATTTTTCTTCCCTGATGGTTTCAGCTCCAGAGACTCTTAGAGTTTCCCTCAGGACACACCCTGGAGTCAAAGCCAAGTGGAGGGTTGGAGGCAAAAGAGGATGTGACTTCTTTAGCTGCTCGCTCTTTTTGATCAAGTGTGTGATGTCCTTGAATGTCTCTTGGGTTGAGTGAAAAGAATGATGGATGAAGGGACAGCGGGTTAAGCGCAGGTGGTGCAAAGCTCAAGGACCGGCGGAAGGATCCCGGTTCGAGCCCCCGGCTCCCCACCTGCAGAGGAGTCGCTTCACAGGCGGTGAAGCAGGTCTGCAGGTGTCTGTCTTTCTCTCCCGCTCTCTGTCTTCCCCTCCTCTCTCCATTTCTCTCTGTCCTATCCAACAATGACATCATCAGCAACAACAATAATAACGACAACAACAACAAAACAAGGGCAACAAAAAGGGGAATAAATAAAAAAATTTAAAAAGATTTCTTTCTGTTGGTGATACAGATAAATCCCAAACATCTTGACTACAAATAGGACACCTTTATTTTCCATCTTTCCTTGGGAGTCCAGTCCAGTCATGTGTGTGTGGGTTAATCGTAATTCTTAGATGACACTTTGGCTGCAGAAGGCCATTGTTATTTTGTTAGCTGGCTGTTAATTTTGTTTTGGATTGGTTGGTTAGCTAGTTGGCTAATTTATCAGCTCATTCACTAGATGATTTTTTTTTCCTTCCTGGATTATTGCTGGGGTTTGGTGCTGGCACTACGAATCCACCGCTTCTGGTGGCCATTTTTTTCCATTGTACTGGATAGGACAGAGAAATTGAGAGAGAAGGTGGAGATAGAGAGGAGGAGAAACAGAGAGACAGCTGCAACCTTGCTTCACCACTTATGAAGGTTTTCCCCTGCAGGTGGGGGCCAGAGGTTTGAACGGTCCTTGCGCCCCCCGTTAGCAGATCTTTTAAAGTGTAGTAAGGACCAAAGATTCCCTCAAACCAGGAAAATCCCCCAAGCAGCCCCCGAACCTAAGATTTGATGAGTAATCGAGAGCTAACTCTTCTCAAGCCGAATCAACAGCTACAAGGTTGAAACCCATCCTTTTAAGTTTGGCCTGAGGTTGGTCAGTAGAAGGACAGGCAACAATTCTTCCTCTTGTCTGCTAAGGGGGGAAACTGAGGCCCATGGGAAATGAAGACACATAACGGCTTTGACCAAAGCCACCTCTCTCCGCCCCTTCTACCGGGCCAGACGGGACAGGAACTTCAGAGCCCCCGGAGCCATTTTCCCTCTAACAACTCTAACCTCCTCTCTGTGTTTCTGCCCCTCCCCCTTCCAGACTATGCAGAATTCATTTTCTTAGGACTCTTTATGTCCGAAATGTTTATAAAAATGTACGGGCTCGGGACGCGGCCTTATTTCCACTCTTCCTTCAATTGTTTTGATTGTGGGGTAAGTGTTGTGGCTTTTCAGGAATCTGTCGCTTCCTCTCATGGCCAAGGTGGCTGGTCTGTGGGAGGACATACTGGGGGGGGGGGGGGGGAGTGAAGTCACATTTTGCATGATTCACCGATACACAACATCTGGAACCAGAAAATCTGTAGAGACAGGAGATGGACTCCTAGAGACAGGAAGTAGGTTCCTAGAGACAGGAAATACACATCAAGGTAGACATAATAGACATAGAGATGACGAAGATTTATACAAGCCCCTTGTCCCCTCCTGCAGGGGGGAAGCTTCACAAGCAGTGAAGGAGGGCTGCAGGGGTCTCTCTCTCTCTCAATCTCTCTTTCTCTGTCTACCTGTCTGTCTCCCCCTTCCTTCCAATTACTGGCTGTCTTTACCCAAAATGAATAAATAAATAAATAAATAAATATTAGAAGTGGAGACAGGAAGTAGATTTGTGCCTCTCCAGGGCTAGAGGAGAATAAAGGAATAAAGGGAGAAATGACTGCTCTTTCGGGTTGTGGGTGATGACCATCATCCTTTGGGGGGGGGGGGCGTGTGATGGCACTGTTTCAGAGGTAATAGTTGTGTGCTGCTGTGAATGCAAGAAATGCCCCCTGAACCTGGTTCTTACAATGAGTTCATTCATTTTGTGCAAGGCTGAGAAGGTGCTTGCTAGACATCACAGTTGTCTCTATACTCTCCCTGTTCTGCTCCCTCCCTCCCTTTCTTTCTTTCTTTCTTTCTTTCTTTCTTTCTTTCTTTCTTTCTTTCTTTCTTTCTTCAGAGGCCACTCCACACTGGTGTTGAGGCTGTGCATTCATTCCTTTGTGATTCACTTAAAAAAGCATATATATGAAAAAATATGAATATATATATATATATTCATTGCTGTTACCTTTTTTTCTTTCATTATCTTTATTTATATTGGATAGAGACAGCCAGAAATTGAGAGGGAATGGGGATGATAAAGTGGGAGAGACACAAACAGCCTGTTCTACCACTTGAAAAGTTTCCCCCCTGCAGATGAGGACTGGGGGCTTAAACTCAGGTCATTACAAATCGGGATGTGTAACACATGTGCTCAGCCGGGTACACCACCACCTGCCCTCCCCCCCCTGTTACTTTTAAAAAACAATATATGCAGAGGATTCCGGGGTGTTGAAAGGCCCTGCTTTTCCACAAACTACATGGAAACTACATGGTGGGCTTCCATTTTGCAGTGTTGTGCTTTGGGGAGTCCTTTTGTCATTATCATTATTGTTATTATTACCAAGGAGGGGTCACCTGAGACATTATTATTATTATTGTTATTGTTATTATTATTATCATTATACAGAAGGGGCACACCATGTGAGGACAGTTTGTCAGGTTTGGGGTTGCAACCCAGTGCAGGCTCAGGGCACGTTTGCAAGGACATGAACCCCCGGCCCTGGGTTCTAGGTCATTATTGGGAGCATCTTTGAGGTCATCTGGGCCGTCATCAAACCTGGTACATCCTTTGGAATCAGCGTGTTACGAGCCCTCAGGTTACTGCGTATTTTCAAAGTCACGAAGTAAGTCTGGGGTGTGTGTGTGTGTGTGTGTTGAGGGGGGGACGCTTCTTGACCTTCTGATGCCTTCCTGAGAGGGGGGGTGGCAGTGTTGGGGATCAGGTCACCTTCAGTCTGTCCTCCCTCCCCACACTCCACTGCCCTCTGCTGGCAGGTACTGGGCATCTCTCAGGAACCTGGTCGTGTCCCTTCTCAACTCCATGAAGTCCATCATCAGTCTGCTCTTTCTCCTCTTCCTGTTCATCGTCGTCTTTGCCCTTTTGGGAATGCAGCTTTTTGGAGGCCAGTAAGTGCTTGCTGGATCTCCCCGCTTCCAGCTGCCCCAGCATCCTACCGAGGGCACCACCTGCCCTGCCACCCATCCACATGATGGGGCCCAGATAGATGCCACTCCGGGTGGTCTTTCTGGGTGAGCCGTGGGGCCCCGTGTGACCCACTGGTGTCAATCCCACAGGTTTAATTTCGACGAGGGGACACCCCCTACCAACTTTGACACTTTTCCGGCAGCAATAATGACTGTGTTTCAGGTAGGACCTGCCCTGGGCTCCCATGCTGAGTGAGGTCACAGTGGGTGGAATCAGGGTGGGACAGGAAGCAGGGGAGGGAGAGAAATGGGGAAGAGCCCTTGGGAGGAGAGAGGCGGTGGTGCTCCTGCTTAAGTGCACACACTACAGTGCACAAGGACCCAGGTTCAAGCCCCTGGTCCTTATTGGTGGGGGGGATCGTTTCATGAGCAGTAGAACAGGGTTACAGGTGTCTCTCTGTTTCTCTCACTCTGTCTCCCCACTCCTCTCTCAACTTCTCTCTGTCTCTACCCAATAATAAATAAATTTTAAAGAAAAGATTGGGGTAGTTTCCAGGACATGACTCGGTGGGTAGACCACACATCTAACTGCATGTGACCCTGGATTCAAGCACTGACACCATGGTCAGGCAGGGCTGTGGGGTCTCTCCTCTCTCAGCACCAGGCACAGCACCCAGGGACCCCATGGAGGGTGGGCAGGGCTGTGGGGTCTCTCCTCTCTCAGCACCAGGCACAGCACCCAGGGAGCCCATGGAGGGTGGGCAGGACTGTGGGGTCTCTCCTCTCTCAGCACCCTGGACAGCACCCAGGGAGCCCATGGAGGGTGGGCAGGGCTGTGGGGTGTCTCCTCTCTCAGCACCAGGCACAGCACCCAGGGAGCCCATGGAGAGTGGGCAGGGCTGTGGGGTGTCTCCTCTCTCAGCACCAGGCACAGCACCCAGGGAGCCCCATGGAGGGTGGGCAGGGCTGTGGGGTCTCTCCTCTCTCAGCACCATGGACAGCACCCAGGGAGCCCATGGAGGGTGGGCAGGACTGTGGGGTCTCTCCTCTCTCAGCACCAGGCACAGCACCCAGGGAGCCCCATGGAGGGTGGGCAGGATTGTGGGGTCTCTCCTCTTTCAGCACCAGGCACAGCACCCAGGGAGCCCCATGGAGGGTGGGCAGGGCTGTGGGGTCTCTCCTCTCTAAGCACCCTGCACAGCACCCAGGGAGCCCATGGAGGGTGGGCAGGGCTGTGGGGTCTCTCTCAGCACCAGGCACAGCACCCAGGGAGCCCCATGGAGGGTGGGCAGGGCTGTGGGGTCTCTCCTCTCTCAGCACCAAGCACAGCACCCAGGGAGCCCATGGAGGGTGGGCAGGGCTGTGGGGTCTCTCCTCTCTCAGCACCAGGCACAGCACCCAGGGAGCCCATGGAGGGTGGGCAGGACTGTGGGGTCTCTCCTCTCTCAGCACCAGGCACAGCATCCAGAGAGCCCTATGGAAGGTGGGGCTTCTCAGTCCCCTCCCTCCTCATGGTCACCCCCATTCCATAGAAAGACTGGACAAGTGAGAGTAGATAGCATAATGGTTATGTAAAGATGACTCTCATGCCTGAGGCTCTGAAGTCCCAGGTTCAACCCCCCCGTACTACCATAAGCCAGAGTTGAGCTGAGCGGAGCTCTGATGATTAAAAAAAAAAGTCACAGTTTTAAAATTTTTACTGCACTAAAGTAAAAGACTCGGGTGGGGGAGGGTTCACTACCTGGAACATGATGGCAGAGGAGGACCTAGTGGGGGTTGAATTGTTATGTAGAAAACTGGGAAATATTATGCATGTACAAACCATTGTATTTTACTGCCAACTGTAAACTATTAATCCTTCAATAAAGAAATTAAAAAAAAAAAAAAAGACGGGAGCCGGGTGGTAGCACAACAGGTTAAGTGCAGGTGGCGCAAAGCACAAGGACCAGCATAAGGATCCCGGTTCGAGCCCCCGGCTTCCCACCTGCAGGGGAGTCGCTTCACAAGCAGTGAAGCAGGTCTGCAGATGTCTGTCTTTCTCTCCCCCTCTCTGTCTTGCCCTCCTCTCTCCATTTCTCTCTGTCCTATCCAACAGCGATGACATCAATAACAATAATAATAACTACAACAATAAAACAACACAGGCAACAAAAATAGAATAAATAAATATTTTAAAAAATTTAAAAAAACAAGACACTCCCCAACCCCCTGATGTCAGCCATACCTGAGCTAAGAAACCCTGACTTTATGAAAGTTTGAAGATGAATCCTGAGAACTTGGAGGAGGAGGAGGAGGAGAGAGAGAGAGAGAGAGAGAAGCAGAGCCTCCACCTGGTACATGTGATGCCAGGGATTGAACCCAGGACCTTGTGCTGGAGAGTCTGATGTTTATCTACTGCACCATCTGCTGGGGTTGACTCTGATTTTGTTTTTAGTTTTGAGTAGAGACAGAAATTGAGAGAGAATGGGGAGACAAGAACGAGAAAGAGAGGGGGAGAGGAGGAGAGACTTGCAGCCCTGCTCCACTGCTCATGAAGCTTCCTCCCTGCAAGTGGGGGCCAGAGGCTTGAACCCGTGTCATTGTGCATGTTGACACGTGCTCTACTTGGTATGCCACTTTCCAGCCCCTGGTTCTGATAACTTTAAAATAGAAAGAAAGGAAGAAAGAAAGAAAGAAAGAAAAGAAAAGAAAGAGAGAAAAAAAGAAAGTTTATTTGTGAAAGAGGGAGAGAGAACATGCTGTAGTTATCACTCTGACATTCAGTGTCAAGGACTGAACCTTGAGTCCCATCCTCTGGCCCAGAAATCCAACCCACCCACTGGGAACACCTCCACAGGGCTTTTTGTCTGCTGAAGGCTTTTGGTCTAATGGGTTCCCTGCTCCCAGGCGCACACATGCACCCCAAGATTCCCCCACAGCCCCCCTCCAAAAAATGAGGATCTCAAAACACAGAATGCTTGTCTCTGTCGTTCCAAAACACGTGTTCAGAGGGCAGGATCTGGAGAGGACACCTCTTCCAGGACTGAGAGAGGCCCCCTGCGCTCTGTGTCTACACATGATGGGGTTGGAGAGACAGGAAGAGTGACAGGAAAAAGCTGAGGAGAAACCAGAGAAAGGCAGATAGAAAAACAGGGAGGAGAGAGAGACAGAGAAATGAGAGAGACAGAGAAATGAGAGAGACAGAGAAATGAGAGAGACAGAGATAGCTCACCTGGAGAAGTGCATACTTCTCCTTGTGTGATGGTCTGGGTTTTAGCCCCTGCTCACCACATAAAAGCATCATGCTCAGTGGAACCTTTTTTTTTTTTTTTTTTGCCTCCAGGATTATCTCTGCACCTCAGTGCCGGCACCACCAATCCACTGCTCCTGGAGGCCATTTTTCCCATTTTATTGATTGGACAGAGAGAAACTGAGAGAGGAGGGGGAGATAGGGAGAGAGAAAGAGAGACACCTGCAGCCTCGCTTCACTGCATGTGTAGCGAACCCCCCACCTGCAGGTGGGGAGTCGGGGGCTTGAACCTAGATCCTTGTACAGACACAATAGAATCTTCCTGAGTGGTGAAGGTATGCTGTACTGCCCGTCTCCTATCTCTGCCTTTTACACCCTACCTGGAAAAAAAATGGATAGTCTTCCAGGGGTGGAGAAATGGTGCTGATCCAAAGCTTCCATGAAGCCCTATGACAGAGAGAGGAGAGAGACACAGAGAGAGAGATAGAGAGAGAGAAACACTGAGGAGAGAGGGAGAGGGAAAATGCTGAGAAGAAATAAGAGGCTAAATAAATCAGAAAATAGAGAAAGAGAAAGAGAGGGAAAGACAGACATCCGAGAGACAGAAATGTAGACAAAGACACAAGAGACAGAAGTTAGGAAAGAAGACAGAGAGAGACAGAGACACTGTCTGACAGACACACGGAGAGGCAGAAAGACAGATGGTAGAGGGATAGAGACAGAGAGGTGGAAGGCCAGGGAGCTAGTTCACTGGGTGTGGTGCCAGCCTTGCCAGGCACATGACCCAGGCACCACATGGGAGGTGCTGAGGCACCTGGGGGAACTCCCATGCTGTGAGGTCTCTCCCTACTGTCTGCCTGTCTGCATGAAAAGCCACCCAGAGCAGTGAACAGGACTCTGAAAGAGATGGTTAATAGACAGACAGACAGACAGACAGTCAGACAGGAGGGGCCAGAAGGTGACACAGCTTAGGGGTAGATAGTTCAATGGTTATGCTAACAGATTCTCATGCCTGGGGATCCAAAGTCCGAGGTTCAGTCCCTCACACCACCATTAAGCCAGAGCTGAATCGTGCTCTGGTTAAAAAAAAAAAAAAGTGTGGCTAGGTAGGTAGATGGTTAGATGATTGATACTATACTATATGATAGATAATATACCAATAGACAGATCATTGACAGATCAATAGATAGATTGACTGATCAATCCATAGATAAGGGGGAGACAGACCCCCCAAGCTCTCCCAGCCCCTTCCTGCTGGGGTGCCAACCTCATCCTGGGGAGGAGGCCCCCACACTCCCAGCTCCAAAGACCCTCCCTCACCTGCCCGTCTAGGGGTTCAGTCTCTTGGCTTATCTGGGGGCGGGGTCCCCTGTTCTGTACTGAGAGGCTCAGACTAGCAGAAAGAGCCCCCCCACATATATGGGGATCCTCGCCCCAATGTGAGGGGCAAAGATGTGGTGTTCTTCCCCTTCCAACGTGGGGTCCCCTCACAGACTTGGGGATCCCCATCATCCCCACTCGAGGGGTCCTCACCCCTAGGCATGAGGATCCCCGGCCCCTCCCACCTGGGGGTCCTCTCCCCTGATGTGGGGTGTCCTCGGCCCCCGGCCTCGGCAGCGTGTGTGTGTGGGGGCACTGCTGAGGGGTGCCGTGCCCCCCAGATCCTGACGGGGGAGGACTGGAACGAGGTCATGTACGACGGCATCAAGTCACAAGGCGGCGTGCAGGGCGGAATGGTGTTCTCCATCTACTTCATCGTCCTCACGCTCTTCGGGAACTGTATCCTTCCTGCACGCCCCCCCCCCAGACTCCCCACCGCCCAGGGCCCCCCACCCCAAAACAGACAGAACCAACGGGGGGCTCGTGGGAGGAGGTGGGACACCCCTCCTCGTCTGGGCAGACCAGAGAGTGGTCCACTTGGAAGTTCCTTCCTTAGTTTGGGGAGAGAGGACTGAGGGGCTGGGGTCTCCCTAGTAGCATAGGGAGAGGCAGTAGGGGGATGAGAGAAGAGGGGGAACCTGGCCCCCCACCACCACTCACAATTGGGGGTAGAACTCAAGGAAAACAGGGAGGGAATTGGGGGGACAGAGAGGGCCAGTAGTGGTAGGAAGAGTTGACCCAGTCTCCCTACTCTGGGGAGAAGGGAAGGGAAGGGGAGAGCCGCAGGGGTGCCAGGGGGAATAGGTGTGCCAGCCCCGCCCCCAGGTGCTGGCTCACAAGACAGGTGGAGCTTCCGGGGGGACCAGCCTCCAGGTACCCCAGTTTCTAGCGCTTATGTTTCCCTGACTCCCCGTGCAGACACACTCCTGAATGTCTTCCTGGCCATCGCGGTGGATAACCTGGCAAACGCTCAGGAGCTGACCAAGGTGGCCGGGGTGGGGGCCGGGGGGTGGGGGCAGGGGCGGGCAGCACCCCAGGAAGGATCTGTGCCCCACCACCACCACCCCGGGCAGGATTCCTGCGGGGCAGGAGGTGGGAGCCTACAGCACGTGTCACTTGTCACAATCAGTGTCAACATGTCACTTAATCACACTTGTCACACTGTTGTGTTGCAACTGTTGTCACACTTGTCACTGGCCACATGTTGCACTTGTTACACTTGACACATCACACTTGTCACTTGTCAAATGTGTCACTTGTCACACTTGAAGCAGGGGGTGACCTCCGAGGACAGCTGACAGAAAGGAAACCCCCCCACCCTCCGCTTGTCCCTCCCCAACTCCCACCACAATGGAGGAAGCTTCAGGGCTGTGGTCTCTCTCTGTCTCCCTCTTTGCTTCTCTGTCTCTACCTAAAAGTAAACAAACAAGAAAAGGGAGAAGGAAGACAATCTTCTCTCCCCCACCCACCTTCTCAGAGGGAAAGACCAGGGCCCAGAGAGGTGTCAGAACTGAACTCTCACAGATGTGACGCTAGAAAGAGGAGCCTTCCTTGCCAGGGGAACCCAACCCCACCCGCATCCATCTGGGGTGGCAGGTCCCGCCAGCTGAGCCACCAGGGCAATTCCCCAGGTTGTGCAGTGTGCAGAGAAACCCAAACACTTCTCTCTCTGCTGGGCTTATTGGGGGGCGGAGGGGGAGACAGATGCTGGGAACCAGCAGGGACCCCCCCTGAAAGGTCCCCCCAACCCTCCCAAATTCAGAGACTGTGCGCACAGGCTTCCAAGCCTCCATCTGCCCAACCTGGCAGGAGAGAGAGAGAGGGGGGTTCCCAGGCTCAGATCCAACTCAGGATGGGAGAGGTTGAGGTGTGTATGTGTGGGCGGGGGAGCCTGGGGAGATTCCTGAACCCTTGAATGTATAGCTACAGAGTCCAGAGTCACTGAGGAGCAGGTGGGCCCAACCCTGAGCTCCTCTGGGCTCCAAGATCCCATCCTCAGCAGCTTAGCCCAGGGGGGAAAGAGGGAATGAGAGGAGGATGGGAAGGATGTAGGCCAAACATGTGAGTGGTCGTCAAAGAAACGGCAGGAGGGGGCCAGGTGGTGGCGCACCTGGCTGAGCACACATATTACAGTGTGCAAGGATCTGGGTTCAAGCCCCGGTCCCCTGCAGAGGGAAAGCTTCACAAGTGGTGAAGCAGGGCTGCAGGTGTCTCTCTGTCTCTCTCCCTCTCTGACTCCCTCTTCCTCTCAATTTCTGGCTGTCTCTATCAAGTAAATAAAGATAATTAAAAAAAAAAAGGTGCCACGTGGTAGCACAGTAGGTTAAGCCCACGTGGCACAAAGCACATGACCAGCATAAGGATCTCGGTTCGAGCCTCTGGCTCCCCCCACCTGCAGTGAAGCAGGTCTGCAGGTGTCTGTCTTTCTCTCCCCTCTCTGTCTTCTTCTTCTCTCTTGATTTCTCTCTGTCCTTTCCAACAACAATAAATAACCCAGCAGTAGCAACGATAATAACAACAGGAACAACAAAAATGGAAAAAAATGGCCTGGAGGAGCAGTGAATTCGTAGTGCAGGCACCGAACCCCAGAGATAACACTGGAGGTAAAAACAGACAAACAAACAGATCTCCTCTTTGGGGCCAGGTGCTGGCACACCTGGTTGAGTGCACATGTTAGAGTGCACAAGGACCCGGATTCAAGCCCCTGGTCCCCACCTGCAAGGGGAAAGCTTTGCAAGTGGTGGAGCAGGACTGCAGGTGTCTCTCTGTCTCTCTCCCTCTGTATCTTCCCCCACCCCTCTTGATTTCTGTCTGTCTCTATCCAGTAAATAAAGATAGTAAAAAAAAAAAAAAATTTTTTTAAAGGAAGAAGCTACAGGAAACAGTGAGTTCTCTAGGCTTAAGTTTCTGCATTGTTGATTGACTTTTGAAGAATTGACTTGTAAATGAGAGAGGGAGAGGGGGAGAAAGAATGAAGCAGAGCCTCCTTCTGGCTCATGTGATGCCAGGGATGGAACTCGGGACCTCAGGCTTGAGAGTCCAGTGCTTTATTCACTGTGCCCCATCTCAGACCACATTGCTTTGTTGGTTTTAATATGAGAGAGAGAAGGAGAGAGAGAGAAGCAGAGCCTCCCTCTGGCATCTGCAATAGTGGGGGTTGAACTCGGGACCTCGTGCTTGAGAGTCTAGAGCTGTAACCACTGCACCCTGCTACCAGGCTGCCATCTTTGCAAATTTTGACTGTCATTCCTACACACAGATTGACAGACAGGCTATGTTAAGACCACAGGATTCTCCTACCTGAACCTCTGAAGTCTCAGGTTCAATCCCCAGCACCACCACCAGAAGCCAGAGCTGAGCAAGGCTCTGGTGTCTCTTTCACTCACAAAATAAAATTTTTAAAAAGTTAATAAGCAGAGAGACCAAGAGAGAACTTACTCAATAGAGGGCACACTTTGCCAGGCACAAGGACCCAGGTTCAAGCCCCCAGCTATCACACGGGAGCACTGTGCACAGGGGAAGCTTCATGCATGGTGGAGTGGGGCTGTGATGTCTTTCTGTCTCTGTGTGTGTGTGTCTCTCTCTGGATGAAAAAGAGAGGGAGAAGCTGGGGGAGCACTCCTGTTGCTTCTGATATTGAAAGAGAGGGGAATGTTTGCTAGAGCAGTGGAACCACATTGGTGCAAAACAGCCTAGATAGATAGATTGATTGATAGAAGACAGACAGACAGGAGAGCCTTTATTAAGCACCCCGCCACCCCTGAACCCCCTTCCTGGGAGAACACGGGTGAGGAAGCAGTTAGATGGTGGATGAAGATGAAGGAGGAAAGTGAATTTTTTTGATCTGGGGAAAGTGAATTTTTTTGTAGAGCTGGTGGGGAGACTTAACATTTAAAATGGGGAGAGGGAGGACTTGGAAGGCTCAGGGAGGTCAATTGACTTGCCTAAGATGAGGAAGCATCTGGGCTGTGGTTTCTCTCTCCCTCCCCCTCCCTCTCCCTCTCTGTCAGAGTGAGAAGATAACTGAGTCTGTAACATCTGTTACAAAGTGGGGGTGGTAGAGTACACTTCACCGATTTGGAGCTTCCTTCCATCTTTTGTCCCATTCATCCATTCACCCATCCATCTATCTACCCACCCATCTGTCCATCTTCTTCATCCATCAACCCAGCCAGCCAGCCAGCCATCTGTCCACCTGTCCATCTATCATCCACCCATCCATCCATCCGTCTACCTGTCCATCTATCCATCCCTCCATCCACCTATCTCTGTTCTCCATCCATTCATCCAACCATCATGCACCCACCCATCATAATCTTTCCATCCATCATCCATCCACCTGTTCATCTTCTCCACCATCTGTCCATCCTTCCTTCCATCCATCCATCATCCATCCATCCATCCATCCATCCATCATCTATCCATCCATCCACCTATCTATATTCTCCATCCATTCATCCAACCATCATGCACCCATCCATCATATATCTTTCCATCCACCTGTTCATCTTCTCCACCATCTGTCCATCCATCCATCCATCCATCCATCCATCCATCCATCCATCCATCGTCCATCCATCCCCCATCCACCTGTCTATATTCTCCATCCATCCCTCCATCCATCCAGCCATCATCCACCCACCCATCCATCCATCCGTCATCTATCTATGCATCCATCATCCACTCATCCATCCACCTGTTCATCCCATCCATCCATCCATCCATCCATCCATCCATCCATCCATCCATCCACCTTCCTTTCATTGTTCCATTCTATCCATCCGTTCTCCCTTCCACTCATCCACCATCTTTCTTTCCTTCTACTTATTTTTCTTTCCTTTCCGTCTCCCTTCCATCTTTCCCTTCCTCCTAGCCTCAGTGCCGGGGTCCCTCTCAGCTTGTGAATGGGGGTCCCCCTGTGCTTTGCAGGATGAACAGGAAGAGGAGGAGGTGGCCAACCAGAAGCTGGCCTTGCAGAAGGCCAAGGAGGTGGCCGAGGTCAGCCCCCTGTCTGCGGCCAACTTGTCCATAGCCGTGTGAGTAACTCTTCACCTCTCCTCGGCCTGTGGACACCCCCTCCCACCCTGCCACAAGGACTTGGGGGGCAGGGAGGGCTTCCCCCATGGGCTTGAGCTCGCTCTAGGAAGAGGTTCTGACACCTTCTTAGCCACTCTGCTCACTGGTCCAGGTGCTGGGGGTATCAGGGAGGAGCTGGGTGGGGTGGATAGAACTGTGATTTACGGGAGTTGGGCGGTAGTGCAGTGGGTTAAGCGCAGGTGGTGCAAAGCGCAAGGACTGGCATAAGGATCCCGGTTCGAGCCCCCGGCTCCCCACCTGCAGGGGAGTCGCTTCCCAGGCGGTGAAGCAGGTCTGCAGGTGTCTGTCTTTCTCTCCCCCTCTCTGTCTTCCCCTCCTCTCTCCATTTCTCTCTGTTCTGTCCAACAACAATGACATCAATAACAACAACAGTCACTGTAACAATAAAATAACAAGGGCAACAAAAGGAAATAAATATTTTTAAAAAATTACAAAAACGAATAATAAAAAAGAATTGTGATTTACGGGAGTCGGGTGGTAGCACAGCAGGTGGCACAGAGCACAAGAACCATCAAAGCACCACCATCAGCCCGAGTTGAGCAGGGCTCTGGTCTTTCTCTCTGTATCTCTCTGTCATTAAAATGAAATAGGGGCGGAACCAGGTGGTGGCGCACACATTACAGTCTCAAGGACCTAGGTTGGAGCCCCCAGTCCCTGCCTGCAGGGGGAAGCTTCTCGTGTGGTGAAGCAGGGCTACAGATGTCTCTCTGTCTTTATCTCCCTCCTAATCTCAGTTTCTGGCTTCCTCTGTCCAATAAATAAATAAAGATAGTGAAAGAAGGAAAAAGAAAGAAGAAAGGAAGGAGGACCAAAAGTAGGGACATAGTGGGGGAGACAGCCTGATGGTTCTGCAAACAGACTCTCCTGCCTGAGACTCTGAGGTCCCAGGTTCAATCCCCAGCACTACTATCAGCCTGAGCTCAGCAGAGCTCTGGATTAAAAAGAAATGCCACATATGTAAAAAGTTGTTAGAAATCACTAAGAAAAATGACAGGATTTAGGAAATAGCACAGTGGTTCTGCAGACACTTTTTCCTGCCTGAGGCTCTGAGGGCTCTGGGGAGTTGGGCGGTCCTGGGGCTGTATGGGGTGTGTGTGTGGGGAGGGTTGCAGGCTCACCCCAGCCTTCGCCTCACCCCCTCCTCTGGCAGGAAGGAGCAGCAGAAGAACCAGAAGCCAGTGCGGTCGGTATGGGAGCAGCGCACCAGCGAGATGAGGAAGCAGAACCTGATGGCGAGCCGGGAGGCCCTGTACCCTGAGCGCGACCCCGAGGAGCGCTGGGCGACCACCTACAGGCACCTGCGCCCTGACGCCAAGAGCCACCTGGACAGACCGCTGGTGGTGGACCCGCAAGACAACCGCAACAACAACACCAACAAGACCCGCGTTGCCGAGCCCCCCGGGGACCCCCGGGTCAGCCCCCCACGCCCCTGCCCGGCGGAGGACTTGGGGCGCAAGGCTGCTCGCTGTCCCCCGGACGGCCGCAGGGCCTGGGCGGCTCCCCCAGATGTCCAGCTGGGCCGGGAGGGCCCTTACGGCCGTGAGTGCGATCCCCGGCCCCGGGAGCCCGGCCCCGGCACCCCTGGCCCGCCTGCGCCTTTGGGGGGCTGGGGACCCGAATCTGGGGGCATCCCGGGGGAGGCGCGCAAGGCCGGGGACCCGCAGCGGCGCCCCGCGAGGCGGCCCGTGGGAGGCAGGGACAGTCGCGGGGGATCGCCGCGAGCCGGGGTGGACGGAGAGCCCCCACGCAGGCCCCGGACGCACCGCAGGGCCCCAGATGACAGTGGTGGCGGCGGGGGTGAGCGCAGGGCGAGGCGCCGGGACCCCGAGGACGGTGGGGAGCGCAGGAGGAGACATCGCCACGGGCCCCCGGGGAGCAGTGCCCCAGAGCCTGACCCACGTCGGCGCAGGAGGAGGTGAGCACCCTATCCGTTGGGGGTCTGCTGGAGGGACCCGCGGGGTGCCCCACTGTGGGAGAGGAGGGACCCTGAGCACCCCTGCTGTGGGAAGGAAAGGGACCCGGAAGCATTCCACTGCGGGCCCGGGAGGACCCACTAAGTGAAGGGAGGGACCTGAGGTTGCCCTACTGTGGGAAGGGAGGGACAGCCCTACCTCCCTCCATGGGGCCCCCTGTGGGTGCTGTGCATGGTGCTGAGAGAGGAGAGACCCCACAGCCCTGCCCCACCTTCCATGGGCTCCCTGGGTGCTGTCCATGGTGCTGAGAGGAGAGACCCCACAACCCTGCCCACCCTCCATGGGCTCCCTGGGTGCTGTGCATGGTGCTGAGAGAGGAGAGACCCCACAGCCCTGCCTCACCCTCCATGGGGCTCCCTGGGTGCTGTGCCTGGTGCTGAGAGAGGAGAGACCCCACTGCCCTGCCCACCCTCCATAGGCTCCCTGGGTGCTGTCCATGGTGCTGAGAGAGGAGAGACCCCACAGCCCTGCCCACCCTCCATGGGCTCCCTGGGTGCTGTGCATGGTGCTGAGAGAGGAGAGACCCCACAGCCCTGCCCCACCCTCCATGGGCTCTCTGGGTGCTGTCCATGGTGCTGAGAGAGGAGAGACCCCACAGCCCTGCCCACCCTCCATGGGCTCCCTGGGTGCTGTGCCTGGTGCTGAGAGAGGAGAGACCCCACAGCCCTGCCCACCCTCCATGGGGCTCCCTGGGTGCTGTCCATGGTGCTGAGAGAGGAGAGACCCCACAGCCCTGCCCACCCTCCATGGGCTCCCTGGGTGCTGTCCATGGTGCTGAGAGAGGAGAGACCCCACAGCCCTGCCCACCCTCCATGGGGCTCCCTGGGTGCTGTGCCTGGTGCTGAGAGAGGAGAGACCCCACAGCCCTGCCCCACCTTCCATGGGCTCCCTGGGTGCTGTCCATGGTGCTGAGAGGAGAGACCCCACAACCCTGCCCACCCTCCATGGGCTCCCTGGGTGCTGTCCATGGTGCTGAGAGAGGAGAGACCCCACAGCCCTGCCCACCCTCCATGGGCTCCCTGGGTGCTGTGCCTGGTGCTGAGAGAGGAGAGACCCCACAGCCCTGCCCACCCTCCATGGGGCTCCCTGGGTGCTGTCCATGGTGCTGAGAGAGGAGAGACCCCACAGCCCTGCCCACCCTCCATGGGCTCCCTGGGTGCTGTCCATGGTGCTGAGAGAGGAGAGACCCCACAGCCCTGCCCACCCTCCATAGGCTCCCTGGGTGCTGTCCATGGTGCTGAGAGAGGAGAGACCCCACAGCCCTGCCCACCCTCCATGGGCTCCCTGGGTGCTGTGCATGGTGCTGAGAGAGGAGAGACCCCACAGCCCTGCCCCACCCTCCATGGGCTCCCTGGGTGCTGTCCATGGTGCTGAGAGAGGAGAGACCCCACAGCCCTGCCCACCCTCCATGGGCTCCCTGGGTGCTGTGCCTGGTGCTGAGAGAGGAGAGACCCCACAGCCCTGCCCACCCTCCATGGGGCTCCCTGGGTGCTGTCCATGGTGCTGAGAGAGGAGAGACCCCACAGCCCTGCCCACCCTCCATGGGCTCCCTGGGTGCTGTCTATGGTGCTGAGAGAGGAGAGACCCCACAGCCCTGCCCACCCTCCATGGGCTCCCTGGGTGCTGTGCCTGGTGCTGAGAGAGGAGAGACCCCACAGCCCTGTCCACCCTCCATGGGCTCCCTGGGTGCTGTGCAGGGTGCTGAGAGAGGAGACACCCCACAGCCCTGCCCACCCTCCATGGGCTCCCTGGGTGCTGTGCAGGGTGCTGAGAGAGGAGAGACCCCACAGCCCTGCCCACCCTCCATGGGGCTCCCTGGGTGCTGTCCATGGTGCTGAGAGAGGAGAGACCCCACAGCCCTGCCCACCCTCCATGGGCTCCCTGGGTGCTGTGCATGGTGCTGAGAGAGGAGAGACCCCACAGCCCTGCCCACCTTCCATGGGCTCCCTGGGTTCTGTGCAGGGTGCTGAGAGAGGAGAGACCCCACAGCCCTGCCCACCCTCCATGGGGCTCCCTGGGTGCTGTGCCTGGTGCTGAGAGAGGAGAGACCCCACTGCCCTGCCCACCCTCCTTGGGGCTCCCTGGGTGCTGTGCCTGGTGCTGAGAGAGGAGAGACCCCACAGCCCTGCCCACCCTCCATGGGGCTCCCTGGGTGCTGTGCTTGGTGCTGAGAGAGGGGAGACCCCACAGCCCTGCTCTTTGGGGACGCCCCTCTTCTGGTCCAGGCTGTGATGTGTGTTCCTCACATACTCTTCCTTGTTCCCATGACCCGTCTCCCACAGAGAGAACCAGGTTTCCGGTGTCCCCATGTCGGGCCCCAACCTGTCCACCACTCGCCCGATCCAGCAGGACCTGAGCCGCCAGGACCCGCTCCCCCTGGCTGAGGATATTGACAACATGCGCAACAACAAGCTGGTGACGGCCGAGGCAGCGGGCCCCCACGACGGCATGGGGCCCCCGGGCCTGCCCCCCAGCCCCACCAAGACAGGGGACTGTGCTGAGCCGGGCCCACACTCCAACCCCCAGAACACCGCCGGCCGCCGGGTACCCAACAACCCGGGGAACCCCTCCAACCCCGGCCCCCCAAGGACCCCCGAGAACAGCCTTATCGTCACCAACCCCAGCAGCACACAGGCCAACTCAGCCAAGACTGCCAGGAAGCCTGACCACACTGCGGTGGACATCCCCCCCGCCTGCCCGGTCCCCCTCAACCACACGGTTGTCCAGGGTGAGGTGGTGCCCTTGGGTGGAGTGGAGAAGAGGGGCTGGAGTACCCTGGGGTGGGCACATTGGGTTAAGAGCATCACTGGGTAGGCGGGCAAGTGGGGGAAGCTCTCTGGCACCCTGGGGTATGTGGGGGCATGGAGCATCCTGGGGTAAGTAGGGGGCCCTTTGGGGACCCTAGGGTGTGTGGGTAATGGAACTGTGCACCCTGGGTGGGTGTGTGATCGAACTGGGTACCTGGGGTGAGTGGGTGATGAAACATAATACTATGGGGTGGGTGGGTGATAGGGCTGGCTACTCTGGGGTGGGTGTGTGATAGGCTTTTTTTTTTTACATTGTTAGGACCTTGCCTAAATAGCAGAGTGATACTCTGGTATCTCTCTCACACAATAAAAGAAAATTTCAATATATATTGTTTTGGCTAGAGACAGAAATCAAGAGGGAAGGGAGAGACAGAGGCGGGGAGAAAGAGACATCTGCAGCCCTGCTTCACCACTTAAGAAGCTCTCCCCCTTCACAAGTGGTGAAGCAGGGCTGCAGGTGTCTCTCTGTCTCTCTCTCCCTCTCTGTCACCCCCTCCCCCCTTAATTTCAGGCTGTCTCTATCCAATATATAAATAAAGATAATTTTAAAAAAGAAACTTAAAAACATAAAACAAATCAAATAAAATGGGCATCGTAAAGACGCGGTGGTGGTTGTGATTGGGGTGGGTTACTGAGGTGAGTGAAAACAAGCCCATTGTGGGGGGCCTCTGTGGAGGGAGCCCTTCAGTGCTGGTTCCTGCCCCCACAGTGAACAAAAATGCCAACCCAGACCCACTGCCAAAAAAGGAAGAGGAGAAGAAGGAAGAGGAAGACGACCCAGGAGAAGATGGTCCCAAGCCCATGCCTCCTTACAGCTCTATGTTCATCTTGTCCACCACCAACCCGTGAGTATGGCTTGTGACTGGGCCTGTGGAGGAAGGGGGCATCCCGGGGGGCAGAGGTGGGGGGGCGGGGATGTCAGACCCCACACAGGCCCAGAGACCAGATGTCGGCAAGAATTGCTCCCAGGATCATCAGTTTCACCCAGCAGTCCCTCTTCAATCACAGGAGGTTTTAAATTTGCCACCAAGTACCACTTTGTGGGGAAGGCCTCCTTCTGTGGGATAATCTCCCGTCTGCCTTCAGTTATAACAATTTTTAAGTTTTTTAAATTATCTTTACTTATTGGATAGAGATAGCCAGAAATCAAGGGGAGGTGGGGAGGGAGGGAGGGAGGGAGAGAGAGAGAGGGAGAGGGAGAAACACCTGCAGCCCTGCTTCACCACTCGTGACACTTTCTCCCTTCAGCTGAGACCAGGGGCTCTAACTTGGGTCCTTGTACATTGTAACGTGCGCTCAATCAGGTGCGCCACCACCTGGCCCCTTGATGATAAAACTTTGATGGCAAGCCTGGTCTCTGAGATCTACCCCCAAAGTGTGCTATTTCAAAAAGGATTCGGACCCGGCATTCATGGTCTCTGGTCTGGGATGACCTTGAGGTGACTGAAGGAGAGACATTGATAACTACAAAAGGCATGGCCACTTGGGGGCTGTGGAAGCCTCCCCTTTACTCCTTGTGAATCTTGAAATGCTTCTGAAAACCTTGAGAAGGAGGGTTGTGTTGGGGCTGGGGGGGGGGCGGATGGTGGCTCACCCAGATAAACGCACATAGTTACTACATGTAAGGATATGTACAAGGACTCGGGTCCGAGCCCCTGTGTTCCACCTACAGCGCGGGCTGGTGAAGCAGGTCTGCAGGTGTCTGTCTTTCTTTTCCTCTCTCTGTCTCCCCCTCCCTTCTCAAGTTCACTCTGTCCTATCAAAAGAAAAGAAAAAAAAAACAGGCCAGCAGAAGCAGTGGATTTGTAGTTCCAGAATTGAGCCCCCACAACTGAAGGCCAAAAAAAAAAATGTGTGTTGGAGGACTGGGGGGGGAGGGCATAAATGCTTTCTAGAACCTGCCATTTGGAGGCTTCTCCCACTCAACCTGCACTGTACAATTTTTTGTGGCATTAATACAGTCTGTTTTAGTAGGAAAATCTTTATAGTGGCATTCGCTAGTTCTTCTTCTTCTTCTAGCGTTTGCCCTTCTTCCGTAGCCAGTCAACAGCGTCAGGTTGAAAGCTGTCAGGAGCTGCGTGTTGCTGGCTTTGAAAGTGACTGGGATCCAATGTGGATTCAGTCGGCTAGGAAGGATCGTCAGTTTCCCCAATGAATGGGTACTCACGGGATGCACCACGGGAAGGTCGATGCAGTGCATCCCAACATTCGCTAGTGAACACCGTTCTCAGGACAGCTCCATGGGGATGGTGACTGGTTGTTCCCATTTGACGCATGGCCAGAGAGGGACAGACACTGGCCCTAGGTCACACAGCAAGCAGTTGGGATGGGGTTGCTCACAGCCTCCCTGTTCTGGGTCTACAAGTCCCAGTGGCAGAGGTAGGGTCTGGGCAGGAGTAACCCTGCGAATCCTCTTCTCCATGAGAGAGTGCCGGCGGCCAGCCCCAGCAGGTCTCAGGGATCCCAAAGGAGGAGGGGCATCAGCGAAGAAATGAGAGAGAGTGAGTTGATGCCGAATCAGGCTCAAGCGGACATCTCTGTCCTGCTCAGGCAGAACCTTATTTTTGATAGTCTCATAAGGCTTAGATCATTAGTACAAAAATCACCCAAGGCTTTGATCATTCATACAAAACATTACCAAGGATCTGATCCAAAAATCACCAAGTAAGAAAAGGACAGGTAGGGGACATTTTCCGCTCCGTGGAACATCATAGTTTCTGTGTCTCTCGTTGTTCCTGTATCTGTGTGCTAGACAGATGCCTTATTAACTAAGATGAATATTCTACCTGCATGTTTATGCCACCCTCCTGCCCCTATGCATCAGAAGCCATGGTTCATAGAAAGCTCAAGCTTGTTATGTTTCTGGGGGTCTTAAACAAATTGAGCAGTCCCATTTTTATAAAATCTGTTCCAGTGTTTGATCAAGGAGTTTTGTTTTGTTCCTTACTGAGAAGGCACCAAGGTGGTGTTGACCTGGCCAGCCTCTCCATAAAGTTAAAATCTCTAACTAAAATCCATCTTCTATGTATGCTCACTCTGTGACCTAGGTTCTCATGTACTATTCCTGTATAAGGAAGTGGCGGCTAGGGGAGTCGGGCGGTAACGCAGCGGGTTAAGTGCACGTGGCACAAAGCTCAAGGACCGGTGTAAGGCATAAGGATCCCGGTTCCAGCCATCGGCTTCCCACCTCCAGGGGAGTCGCTTCCCAGGCGGTGAAGCAGGTCTGCAGGTGTCTGTCTTTCTCTCCCCCTCTGCCTTCCCCTACTCTCTCCATTTCTCTCGGTCCTATCCAACAACAACGACATCAATAACAACAACAATAACTACAATAATAAAACAACAAGGGCATCAAAAGGAAGTGGAGGCATAGTGGTAGGTTAAAAAGCCCATTGTATTTATGCAGGTACCATAACTTTTCATTTATTAATTATGCCGTGTAAGGTGGCCCCTCCACTGTGGGAGCCACTAATCTTATATTTTAGAGGGAATACTAAAGGAAGTGGTATAGACAGAAGGGAAAACAATTCTTCCCCTTGGAGTCTCCTGACAAATTCTGCATCACTGATGTTGCTTGTTCCATTGTGAACGATCTTACAGAGTGCAGTGCAGGTTTTGTCGTTATTTTTGTCATTGGTCAGGCTCTGAGCGTGGCCACAGGAAAAGATTATCAAGACCACACAGAGCTTAACCCCAAGCCCTGTACGTGGCAAAAGGCGAGATGGGTTCAGTTTGGCCTGGGGAGTCTCAGCCGTGCTGAACCTCCTGCGAAGCTGGTACCGTGCCAAGCAGCTGGCATGGCGGCGCCTGCGCCAAAAGAGGACACTTAGCCATTTCACAGAAGAGACTTCTTTGACCCGGAAGGACTACGTTACTTGCCTAAACTTGTGGAAAGGAAGAAGGGAAAGTTGAAACCTAGAAGGAAGGGATTTCAGAAGGAAGGAAGGGAAATAAAGAAGAGAAGGGAGGATGGAGAGAGGGAACTCTGGGAGGAGGGAGGGAAGTAGGAAAGAAGGAAATAAAGAAATTGAGGACCCAGGTTCAAGCCCCTGCAGCACCTGCAAGGGGAAAGCTTCATGAGTAGTGAAGCAGTGTCTGTCTGTCTCTCCCTCTCTGTCTCCCTCTCCCCTATCAATTTTTATCTCTATCCTATAATAAGTAAATGGAAATTAAAAGAAAAAAATATTTTAAAAGAGGAATTGAGAAGTCTGGAGAGAAGGGAGGAAAGGGATCTGGAAAGAAAGAATGGTGTCTATGGATAGGAAAGAGGGAGAGAAATCTGGAAGGAAGGAAGGAAGGACGGACGGAAGGAAGGAAGGAAGTCTAGAAGGAAGAAAGATGGAAGGAATTTGCTTCCCTGTTTGGTTGGCTCACCAGACCTTTCCCACACACACACACACACACACACACACACACACACACACGATCTCATGTGACGCACACACCCCACACAGCCATCTCTGGCAGCTCCGAGCTCTGCCTTCCAAGCCCCAACGCTCGCCAAAGTAGAGGTTAGCCTGGGAGTCACACTGTCCCAAGAGGGTCACTTGAGGCTTGACAGGAAACATGTATTCAGGACGCGTAAAGGGAGGGGCGAATCCCCATGCTTTTCGGGCGGGTGGGGCGTCCTGGGACTCTAAGACAGTGGCAGGATCTAGGACAGGCAGATTTGGACGCGTGTGGGCTCTTTGGAGGCGGGAGAACCAGGAGGGAGACTGTGGAAGGAGACTGAGTGGCCCCCTGCATGCCCACCCCCCGCCCCCAGCCTCCGCCGCCTATGCCATTACATCCTGAACCTTCGCTACTTCGAGATGTGTATCTTGATGGTCATTGCCATGAGCAGCATCGCGCTGGCCGCCGAGGACCCTGTCCAGCCCAACGCGCCCAGGAACAACGTGAGTCTGCTGCCTCCTGGGACACCCTCCGCCCCTCCCACTTCCCATGATTCCATAGGGTTCTGGGGGGGAGGGGAGACTGGTCCTCCTGGCCGGTAGCTATAACAAGAATTGTCTAGAAAACCCCAGAAGGAGATAGGAAGAGCCTCATCACACTGGGGGAAGCTTCGGTGCTATCTCCCCTTTCTCTCTCTCTCTCTCTCTCTCTCCCTCCCTCCCTTCTTTCTCTTTTTTATAGGATAGAAAGATATTGAGTGGGCAAGGCTAGATAGCATAATGGTTCTGCAAAGAGACTCTCCTGCCTGAGGCTCCAAAGTCCAAGGTTCAGTCCCCTGCACCACCCTAAGCAAAGCTAAGCAAATAATAATAAAATAAGATAATGAATAAAATAAAAGTCGACCACTAAGAAAAAAAAAGAAGAAAGAAAGATATTGAGAGGGGGAGGAGGAGATAAAGAGGGAAAGAGACAGAGAAATCCCTGCAGCCCTGCTCCACCATTTATGAAGCTTCTCCCCTGCAAATGGAGACCACTGGGTTTGAACCCAGGTCCTTGCACATGGTAACATATGCATTCTACCGAGTGCGCCCCCATCCCTACCCCCACCCTCTCTCTCTGTCTCTCACTTTCTCTCTCCCCCTCTTTTATTTGATTGGGTAGAGAAATATTGGGAAGAGAGGGAGAGATAGGGAGAGAGACAGAGAGACTCCTGCGGTCTTTCTCCACCATGAGTGAAGCTTCCCCCTTCAGGTGGGGACCAAGGGGATTTGAACTTGGGTCCTTTCACAGGGTAATATGCACTCTAGTCAGCATGACACCACCTCCCCCCAGCCGCCATCTTTCTCCCTTCCTCCTTCTGCTTCTCCCTCTCTCTCTCTTTCTCTCTCTCCCCCTTCTCTTTCCCTCTCTCTTTCTCCTTCTCCCTCTCTCTCTCCTCTCTCCTTTTCTCCCTCTCTCATCCCTTTCTCCCTTTCTCTCTCTCTTTCTCCCTATCTTCCTCTCTCTCTCCCCCTCTGCTCTTTCCCTCTCTCTTTCTCCTTCTCCCTCTCTCTCTCTCTCTTTCTCCTTTTCTCCCTCTCTCCTTTTCTCCCTCTCTCATCCCTTTCTCTCTCTCTCTTTCTCCCTATCTTCCTCTCTTTCTCTTTCTCTCTCTCTCGTTCTAACTCTGCTGGGAGCCACGAAGTCCCACTGACAACAAAAAGAAAACCCTCCCTTCACAGGGTCGGGCACTCGGGGTCTTCCAGTAACCAGCCCTCTTTGTTCCCTTTGTCTACTGCTCAGACCCTCCCTGCAAGCTGCCCCGGGGATCTCCCTTGAACAGAAGGGGAAACTGAGGCTCAAAGATCCTCCCCTCCCCAGCACCTGCAGCATTGACCAGCCTCGCTGCTAAGTAGGTTAGGAGCCAGGCACGGCCAGTCAGCCCCAGCCACCAGGGCTTACCCGACACTCCTTGCCTTCCTCTAGCCCTCTGGGGACAGGGCGGGGACAGAAGGAGGACAACAGTTAGAACCGATTATGTCATTTTCCTCTGGGGGACAGAAGAGGCTGTCTCTGAGGCTGAGGCTGAGACTGAGACACCCCATGACTTCCAGCTGTTTGGGGTAGGCTGAGGAAGGGGTCCAAGAATGAGCAAAGCCCCTGCCCACTCCAGGAGGCCGGAGGTGTCTCTGTCTCTGGCTAAGAGTGAAGGAAACCACTAGGACTGATACATATGCTGCTGGGGATTGAACTCAGGACCTCCTGTTTGAGAGTCCAGTGCTCTATCCATTGTGCTTCCTCCTGGACCACATCATAATTTTTAAAAATACTTTTACGTATTTATTATTGGATAGCGACAGAGAAATTGAGAGAGGGGAAATCGAGAGACATCTGTAGCCTTGCTTCACCACTCATGAAGCTTTCCCCACTGCAGGTGGGTCCGGGAGGGCTTGAACCTGTGTCCTTGAGCACTGTAATGTGAGCACTTAACCAGACATACCACTGCCTGCCTCTCTACCCCCTCGGTTGTTTATTTATTTACTGCTAGAGAGCCCCCATGGCTACCTGCTGATCAATTTCCAGTTACGTGTGAACCAGCCAAGGAGACAGGCCCCCTCTGTACAGTGAACACCCTTTCTCACTGTCCCTGACGCCCACGTCCCTCCATGCAGTGGATCCTGTTGCTTGGGGGGCTTGGCCGGAGTGAGCCAATTACCCACCACCACGCCCTTCCTGGCTCTGATCTCCTTCCTGCAGGTGCTGCGGTACTTCGACTATGTGTTCACAGGTGTCTTCACCTTCGAGATGGTCATCAAGGTGAGGGCAGGAGAGGCCAGGACTCTGGGGGGGAAGGTGGAGGGGGGCGTTGGCTCTTACCCTCAGGGAGGTGGGAGGGCCAAGGAAGGGTGGTGACATCCTGCGGTATTTGGAGTGATGCTAGTGAGGCATACGCTTTGGAAGGTGAAGTCGGCGAGGTTTTGCCGGTGGAGAGTGACAACAAGAAACCCAGGAATGCCCCTGGAGGTTTGAACTGAGGAAGAGGCAGTTCAGAACTGTCTTAGATGACCGAAGAATTGCACTGCCCCAGAGGGGCTCCTGGCTCCTCCAAGGTAATGTTGAGTTCCAGGCAGCCAACCCACGATAACGCACCATCTGGGCCCTTCCAAGTTGACTTCTGCGTTGTGTGTGTGGCTACGTCAAGACTCCAGCTGGTGACTTGCTTTGCTAACTCTAAGGTGACTTCTGAGTTCTCAGCGGTTGTTCCAAGGTGATGCTGGAGCAGCCGTTTCGAGATAGCCACGTAGTGTAAAAATCATTCCAGAATGGGAGCCTGAGGTTTGATGGCCGTTCCAAGATGGCACCCAAAGGCTTAATAGCTATTCTAATATGGCCCCTGAAATCTCAATAAGCCACCTCAAGGTAGCACCCAAAGGCTTAGTAGCTATTCCAAGGGAGAACCTTTATTTTAGACAACCATTCCAAGATGGCATCCAAAGACCCAAGCATGCCAAGATGGCGCTTGAGTTCTGGGCAGTCCTCCGTCCTCTGTGGCAATCTCTTCAGTTCACCATGCCTCTCCCCCAGAGGCTGGAGGATGGTTGCTGCCACCCCCTCACCCCGAGTGAGAGATGCTTATCTTCTCCCCGTGTAGATGATCGACCTGGGCCTCGTCCTACACCAGGGTGCCTACTTCCGAGACCTCTGGAACATTCTCGACTTCATAGTGGTCAGTGGGGCCTTGGTGGCCTTTGCCTTCACGTAAGTCTCCTGGGGAAGCCTCCCCTTCTTCCTGCAGTTTACCTACTGGCTCTGGAGGGGGGGGACATTTTTTTATGAGGGTGTCAAGATGGGGAAAGAGTGGGCTCTGGGGTGGCGGGAGGCACCTGCATGCTTTTAGGAAGAGCATCAGTTGGCCTGTGCATGCTGGCCACCAGGTAGGGAGGAAGGAGGAGAAGGGTCTCCCCCATCTTCTACGTCCTCCCACGGCCACCTCACTCACCCCTACACCATGACGCTTTCAGTAGACCTAGCTTCACCTCCACCGCCAACGCCGGAACATTCCATCTTCCTTCTGGTCCACAAGCTGTACCCCACCCAGCCTGTCTCTTTGGGGAAGCCCCTAAAAAGACAATCAGGGAGTGAATGTGCATGAGAATCAAACCCCCAATCTCCCAACCACATCCCCCCCAGCCTGAAGCCCCCCTTAGTTATAGACCTGGTGACTCCCTTGGTGTGTCCCAGTGGTCTGAAGACATTCTGCCCTCTGAAAGATGACTCCCAAGCTGTGGGTGGCTGTCCCAACTGGGCTTCCAGGGACTGAATTGTTAACCCATTGTGATGTCTGGGGGTAGCAATTCCAAGATGGCACCCAAGTGGTTGAGGTAGAGGGTCGTGTGTCATTTTAAGATGGCTCCTGAGTTGTGGATTGCTATTGCAACATACCACTCAGGGGGAGTTGAGTTGAGTAGTTACTCTTAAGATGACTGCTGAGTTCTGGGCAGCCATTCCAAGATGGTACCCAAATGGTGGACAACCATTCCAAGATGGCACCCAAATAGTGGGCAGCCATTTCATGGCATCACCTTGGATTCAGTAGGTCATTCCAAAATAGCACCCAAAGACTTAGTAGCCATCTGGAAGTGGCACCTGAGTTCTGGACAGATAATCTCAAGAGGAGTGAGTCGGTACTCAATCCAAGATGTTACTTGATTTGGGAGTAACCATTTCAAGATGGCACCCTAGGGCCCAGTAAATATTCCAAGATGTTATTCAAAGCCATTCCAAGATGGTGACTGGGTTCTGGGAAGCCATTCCAAGTTGACACCCAGGTGGTGAGCAGTCATTTCAAGATCGCGTCTGAGGACTCAGTAGCTACTCCAAGATGGCCCCAGAGTCTTAGTTGCCATTCCAAGATGGCAGCTGATATGTAGACAACCATTTCAAGATGGCGCCCTTAGACTCAGTAGTCATTGCAACGTGGCACCCAAAATCTTAGCAGCCATTCCAAGATGTCAGCTGATTTGTGGGCAGCCATCTCAAGATGGTGCCCTAGGGCCCGGTAGTCAATCTAAGGTGTCACTCACAGCCATTGCAAGATGATATCTGAGTTCTGGACAGCCATTCCAAGATGGCACCCAAATCATGGGCACTTGTTTCAAGATGGCATCCTAGGTCTCTGTAATCATTCTAAGATGGCTCCAAAGTCTTATCCGGCAATCTAAAATTGTGCCTGAGTTCTAGGTGGCTTTTCCAAGATGGCCCCCAACCCTGGTACCAAACCTAGCAGTATCTTCCTCTAGTTACCGATGCTCATGACTGACCCAATGAATCAGTCATGAATGAATCAGCCCCCTGCCCTGGATGAATCAGCCCCCTGCCCTGCCCCACGGGGCCCACCAACAAATCTGTTCTTGTCGCTGTGGACCAATCCTAGACAGGAAGGTATCAGAGAAATTCCAGCCCTAACACCTAGACTGGGAGATGACAGGGATGGGGGGGGCCTTCCTGAATTTCTTCTCAGCAGATCTCTGGGGGTCTCCACCCCCGCCCCTCGCACACACACACCCCAGACAGTGAGGGCATGGTATATGTCAAGAGACCAGGGCAGTGACCCATTTCCTATTTAAGGGCCAAACTGGGCCACTCTGATTCTTTCTCGCAAGAACACAATGAGGTCAGACAAGCCAGAAGGCTCCAGAATTTGTGAGACTTCTCAGCTGGTGGAAATTTACCACAAGGGGTTAGGAGGGGAAGGAGGAAGGAGGCTTATGGCCGTCTGACTCCTGTCTGCCTCCCCCGTCTCTGTTTCTCTCATCTTTTTCCTTGCTGCCACCTCTCTTTTCCCTTCATTTTCCCCTTACCTCCCTTTCTGCCTTGGCTCCCCTCCTGTTTCCTCTTTCCCCTTCTTCCCTTCTTGCTTTCTCTCTATGCCTGGCACCCACCCCTTCACCTTGGGTACCAACTTTGGTCCTGAAGAGGATGCTTCAAGGGCTGCCCTGGCCTGCCTCCACCACCCACGCCCCAATATGATCCTCTCTATCTGGGGGCTGGGGGAGAGACCCAGGAACAAGCTTCTCGACCCCGGCTTTCCTCCCCTCACTTACAAGTTAACTCAACTTGAAGCGAACTCAAAGTGCAAACACAAAACTCAGCTTCCGGGGGCCAGGTGGTGGCGCACCTGGTTGAGCACACACATTATAATTAATGCACAAGGACCCGGGTTTAAGCCCCCAGTCCCCACCTGCAGGTGGGAAACTTTGCGAGGGGTGAAGCAGGGCTGCAGGTGTCTCTCTGTCTCTCTCCCTCTCTACCTCCCCCCTCCCCTCTCAACTTCTGGCTGTCTCCTTCCAATCAATTTTAAAAATAGTTGTGTTCCGGGAGGTGGCGCAGTGATAACACTTTGGACTATCAAGTGTGAGGTCCCGAGTTCGATCCCCGGCAGCACATGTGCCAGAGTGATGTCTGGTTCTTTCTCTCTCCTCCTATCTTTCTCATAAATAAATAAAATCTTTAAAATTTTTGAACTAATTAAAACAAACAGAAAAGCTCAGTTTTCCAACCAAGCAAAAAGACTTCAAGGTCAGTGGACTCTTCCCCCAGAGCTGTTTTCTTTTGCTTGTTGATTTTTGTTTTTTCTTTGAATCTTGGTGTCGTGTACAGTTGACTTTTCTAAGTGATTCACAGCAGAGATGCAGTGAACACAGTCTTCCAGCCAGCTCTCACCCTGGGAAGTCCCTATTTAGCATGGTGTTTTTTGTTTGGTTTTGTTTTTAATTATTTTTTAATATTTATTTATTCCCTTTTGTTGCCCTGGTTCTTTTATTGTTGTAGCTATTATTATTGTTGTTCTTGATGTCGTCATCATTGGATAGGACAGAGACAAATGGAGAGAGGAGGGGAGACAGAGAGGGGGAGAGAAAGACAGACACCTGCAGACCTGCTTCACCACTTGTAAAGCGACGCCCTTGCAGGTGGGGAGCCGGGGGCTCGAACCAGGATCCTGCGCTTTGCACCACCTGCGCTTAACCTGCTGCGCTACTGCCTGACTCCCCTGTTTTTAATTCTTATGCAAGAGAAACATCCAGGCAGAAAACAGGTTCATGGATCTTGCAGGAATTGAATGGTGACAGATTGTCCTGGTGAGATTCTAACGAGTGTAGGATTTCTGAAGATGGGGCTGGGGTGGAAATGGAAAGATAGATGGAGATGTCCCCACCCCCCTCCACCAGCTCCCTGTTATGGGCCCCCCTGGGGAAGGCCACAGGCCAGGCACAGATAGCCGAGCACCTTGATCAAACCATGCCTGCATTCCCTGAGGACCAGACTAATGAGAGCAAAGACCAGGAGCCCTCCGCTGCTGCTGTGTTCTTGAGTCGTGTCTCCAAATCTTCAATGGGAGATTCTGGATGCTCTTGTAGGAGATGGTATCTCTCTCTTCTTGTCTGCCTTTGTGATGGGCTGGATTTCACACTGGGGGAACTGAGGCCCAGATGGTTCGTGAGGCTGGAACAGGGAGGCAGGGAGTGAGTCCTGCAAGATCCTTAAATTGGCTTGAGGGGACTCAACTGTCAGATTGGGGGCAGGGTGGGGACGTCACTACTCGACCCTGATGGTGGAGTCTCACACGGTGGCAGAATGAGGTGTGGCCACGGGGTTCCCTCAGGGGCAGAACCCAGAAATCCAAGGACAGGGGACCCATGGTGACCCCCTTCCTTGTGCAAAGGACTCTTGTTGCCCCAGCCTTGTGACTGTGCCCTCTTTGGGTGTTCCATGTGCGTCTCAGAGGCCTCTGATGACGTCTATCCCTGCTGCCCCTTGTCCAGATCTGTGTGTGTGTGTGTGTGTGTGTGTGTGTGTGTTCACCCACACCGCCCCTGACCGCCCGCACTCGCATCACCCATCACTCATTGCCTATCTGCTCTTCCATCCGGCGACCCTGCCCTCCTGGCCCTCCAAGAGTCTGCCGGGCACCTAGCTGCCAGCACCTTGATCGAACCATTCCTGTATGCCAGACTGGCAGAAAGTAAAATTAAAAAAAAAAAATCTCGAAAGGAGGGGACAGCCACTTCTTTAAAAATCCTTGTCCTCAAACAGCCCCCTGCCACTCTCCAAAGGTGTGTTTTTTTATGTTTATCTCCCAACCCCATGTCTGAGAACATGGAGGATGTGACCTGAGTTTGAATCTCAATCTTCCTCTCCGGGCCTCACAGCCAGGGGGTCTGATGCCCAAAATCACTTTCAAAGGCATTCTTACGGGGGCAGAAGGTAACTCATCTGGTGGGGCACGTGTTTCCTCAGGCCGGAGGACCTGGGTTCATGCCCCTGGCCACCCACGAACACCTTGCAGGGGATGGGAGAGGGAAGTTTTATGAACAGTGAAGCAAGGCTAAAGGTCTCTCTCTCTCTCTCTCTCCCTCTTTCCCTCTTCTCTCTCAATTTCTTTCTGTCTCTATGGAAAATAACTATTTTTAAAAAAATAAGAAAATGTCAGATTGGTAGCGGAGACAGTGGGAGGGTTCTGCAAAGAGACTCTCCCGCCTGAAGCTCTGAGGTCCCAGGTTCCATCCCCAGCACCACCAGCAGCCAGAGCTCAGCGGGGCCCTGGGCTCTCTCTCCGTCTCTATCTTTCCCTCTGTATCACTCTAGTTCACTAAAATAGAATGAAATATATTTAGGTTAACCCAGTTGAGCACAATGCATTCCAGTGCAAAAGGATCTGGGTTCGAGCCCTCACTCCCCACCTGCAAGGGGAGCGCTCCGGGAGTGGTGGAACAGGGCTGCAGGTCTCTCTGTCTCTCTCTCCCACTCTCTCTCCCCCTTCCCTCCCAATTTCTCTCTGTCTCTATCAAATTAATTAAAATCCCTACATATTGACGGTCAGACAGTGGCACCCCCAGTTAAGCACACACATCTCTGAGCATAAGGACCTGGGTTCGGACCCCTGATCCCCACCTGCAGAGGGGAAGCTTGACAAGTGGTGGAGCAGGGCTGCAGGTGTCTCTCTGTCTCCCTCTTCCCTTTCCCTTTCTCTCTGTCTCTATCCAATATATAAATAAATAAAATAAAACCTATCTGCCTATCATGAAGTTAAAACAAGAAACAGCAGAGTCCTCCGAAGCCAAAGCAGGGTCGTTATCTGACTGGGATTCGAACTCATGTCCTTTCACCACGTCTCGAGTCCCCCACTGTAGAAGGGTTCTCAAACCTTCCTGTTCCAACACCTTTGGAGCCAAGAGGCTGACCCTTGAACTTGAGGGTGGAATGCCCCTATGGGGACACTGAGGAATTGATGGCTGTCCTGCTTCTTGGGGGGTGGGGGTGACATTCTCAGTGGTTCTGGACGATTCCCAGGGGGGGCTGGGAGGAGCCTTCCAGGGCAGGGCTCCCAACAGGGTTGGGGAGGGAGGGGGAAAAGGGTGTGTGGTGGGGAGTCTTCCCGGGATGGTCGCCTACTGGAGCCTCAAACCTGAGGCCAAGCTGGCCGGGGTGGGACGTCTATGGGTCGTGCATGTCTCTGTGTGTCCTCTGTTCTCTCTCTCTTTCTCTCTCTTTCTCTCTCTCTCTCTCTCTTCTGAGGCGCTTACAGTCTCTCTCCCTTGGCGCTGCCGCCCTCGCCAGGAGCAGTACACGGTAAAGTCTCTCTCGCACTCTCTTGTCCTGTCTCGTTCTGGTCCTCCGTGTCCTCGTAGCTGTGTCCCCACCCTCCCCCAAGGGTGTCAGTCACTGTCCCCCTTCTGCCATGTCTCACCATCAGCCGGGCTCTTGGCAGAGAACAGAAAGGACTAATCTGGGGGGTTCAATGGATTTAGCAAAAGGGGCTGCTGCTGAGGAGAGAAAGAAAGGTCTAGCTTCCTAGGGCTCTGTGGAAAATAATAATAGTCATAGTAAGAATTAAATAAAACAATAAAAGGTTGTTTCTTAGCACTTCCTGGCACCAGCATGGAAAATGGGGCTGGTGTGACCCCAGAAGTCCACCCCGTGGACCGCAGAGAATAGTTCTCAGTGCTCTATACAACCTGGACCTCCATGTTTGAAGTTATATATATATAATTTTTGTTTTCACCTCCAGGGTTATCGCTGGGGCTCAATGCTGGCACTAGGAATCCACTGCTCCCAGCAGCCATTTTTTCCCCCATTCTTATTGGATAGGACAGAGAGAAATGGAGAGAGGAGGGGAAGACAGAGAGGGGGAGAGAAAGACAGACACCTGCAGACCTGCTTCGCCGCCTGGGAACCTACTCGCCTGCAGGTGGGGAGCCGGGGCTTGAACCCATATCCTCATGCCGGTCCTTGCACCTTGTATTATTGTGCACTTAGCCAGGTGAACCACCGCCTGGTCCCTTGTGAGGTCATTTTTATACCCACCCTAAATTGGTCAGGAGGTTTTTTAAAAATCTCATCAAAGGACTTTGTGAACTAGGTGACAGTGGTGTCATTCATTGGGGTGACATCCCTCAGCGACCCAGGGATGCGGGGGGCTGGAGGGGAGGGTAAGGAGATTGAGCGAGAAAGAAATAGCTGTGATTATAGCTTCCAAGCCAGCTCTTGGTTCCAAAGAACTCACTTTCGCTCACTCCATTTGTGTTTCAAGAAAAGTGTTGGTGGCTAAGTTGATGGGCTCACCATGGAGCTAGGACCTCGGGCAGGCACTGTGTGCTGCATCCCAGCCCACTTTTCTTTCCGAGAAAGAGAGGGGAGGCAGGAGAGACGTTTAAAAAACAGAGCTTCCTCTGCTGCAGGAGCCCTTTCCATGTGGTGGCAGGGCTCGAAGCTGGGTTGCTCACTTCACAGTGCAGGTGCCCTACCCTGGCTGGAAAATCAAGTGTGAGGGAGGCAGAAGCCACCCCTGAGAGACGCTTGAGGGAGAAGAAATTGTGGCTCTGTTATGTTGTCTAGATACTTAAGCCGATGTCTGACTTGGCAAAATTAAGGTCATTCTCGGTAACTCTGCTGGTGTGTGTCTCACACTCTAGGGATACAGAGAGCTTTAAGAGCTCAACCTGGAGAGGACACACCTCATCATGCATGTGACCCTGGGTTTGAATCCCTGGCAGCACCATGGACAGCATCCAGGGAGCCCCATGGAGGGTGGGCAGGAATGTAGGGTCTCTCTTCTCTCAGCACCATGGACAGCACCCAGGGAGCCCCATGGAGGGTGGGCAGGGGTGTGGGGTCTCTCCTCTCAGCACCCTGCACAGCACCCAGGGAGCCCATGGACGGTGGGCAGGGCTGTGGGGTGTCTCCTCTCTCAGCACCCTGCACAGCACCCAGGGAGCCCATGGAGGGTGGGCAGGGCTGTGGGGTCTCTCCTCTCTCAGCACCCTGCACAGCACCCAGGGAGCCCATGGAGGGTGGGCAGGGCTGTGGGTCTCTCCTCTCAGCACCAGGCACAGCACCCAGGGAGCCCCATGGAGGGTGGGCAGGTCTGTGGGGTCTCTCCTCTCTCAGCACCCTGCACAGCACCCAGGGAGCCCATGGAGGGTGGGCAGGGCTGTGGGGTCTCTCCTCTCTGTGTCTAAAAAAGAAAATGAGAAAAGAATTCACTAGGAGTGGTAGTGGGATAATGCCAGCTTAAAGTCCTGATGACAAGGAAGAAGGAAAGGAAGGAAGGAAAGAAGGAAGGAAGGGGAAGGAAGGAAGAGAGAGAGGAAGTAAGGAAAGAGTGAATGAGTGAATGGGGTCTCGGGCAGGGGTGCACCCAGTAGAAAGCGCATGTTGGTGTGTGCAAGGACCTGGGTTCAAGCCCCCAGTTCCCACACACAGAGGGGAAGCTTCACATGCCACGGAGCAGCAATCCAGGTGTGTCTCCTTCACTCTGTTTCTCAACCCCTATCAAAAAATAATGACTGCTGGATGCAGGCTCCAGCCCCAGTGATAACCCTGGTGTCAAAGAAAGAAAGAGAAACAAAAGGGGTGGGAATCTTATTTTGGCATATAAATGGGGTAGCTCTTCTAGGAGGCAAATGTATAGGGAAGTCCCCCCCAAAAAAATAAATAGATAAAGCAAAACTGGTCGATATCTATTTAAGTGCATTCTGAGACAGTGTACTGGGGGAAGGGGGGTCCCAAGATTGAAGGGGAAGGGAACCCCCCAAAAAGAACAATTCAGAGTCAAAGCCTTTTTTTTTTTTTTGAGAGGCTACCACTTGACAGAAAGAAGGTTCCTGGCGCCTGGGGTTATGGCTGACCTTGGGGTGCTGAGGGCTACAGATGGAATATGTGGGTGCAGAGGTGCAAGAGGGTGTGTGTGTGACCCCAGGAACACAGGCATAAAGGGGGGCTCAGGTGGGTGGGGCAGAAGGATCAGAGGTAGTGGGTGGGGTCACACAAGTTCCAGAAATGTGGGTGCTGTCCTGGGAGTGAGTAATGGGGATATCCTGATGGTGGGGGGGAGTTCTGATCCCCAGCGTGACAAGATCACCAGCTTTGTCACTCCATTCTGATGGGAGGAGACATGGGAATGGATTTGGGGAGGACAGGCAGTTGGCCAGTGGGATCCAGTCTCAGTGAGTGACCAGGGATGGAAGGAGGATATTTTTATCAGAAATCTGAACTTAACACCCAGATCTGAGGGGACAGAGGAAGTGGGGTGTCCCCATGGCCAGCCCCCAGTAACTTCAAGGGGCAGGGGGTCCCCAATACTGAATCTCAGATTCCCCAGGCACCCCAGACTGCAGTTCTCTGAAATAAAGAGGGTGGGTGTGGGTCCACCATCCTTCTTAACAGCTGATGGTCCTTGGTTCTCCTAGGGGAGGGGGCATTGGAGGGACCCTCAGGGAACTGGGGGGCTGGCTTTGTGGGATACTTAAGACATTTTCTGAACCCTGCCCCACTGGGAACGGAGGGATATGATTCCATCTTCCAAGATTTTTTTTTGCTATGAAGCTATCGTCAGAGAGATCCCATGGGCTGGGAAGAGTGGACAGTGTTCTGCGGGGGTGGGGGGACAGAGAGTCACCCCTCAAAGCTGCATGGGCCCAGCTGGACCTTGGGGGTGGGACTTGTGTGCCCTGAAAGTTGCCCCATGGCTCCTAAGCCACACAAGCAAAGGCAGAGCTGCTGCCCCCACCCCAGGTCCTGGTCTCACGTGTGCCTCCCCCCACCTGGCTCTTACCCCACCTCCAGGGGAAACAGCAAAGGCAAAGACATCAACACCATCAAGTCCCTGCGAGTCCTCAGGGTGCTGCGACCTCTGAAAACCATCAAGCGGCTGCCCAAGCTCAAGGTGAGAGGCCATGGGTGCTTGAGCACAGTGCTCACTGCTCCAAGAGGGTGTGTTACCGAATCCTGCCAGCAGATGGCAGCAGAGCAAGCAGATGGCAGGGACTCTCTGGGCTCCAGGAGGGTGTGTTACCGAATCCGGCCAGCAGATGGCAGTAGAGCAAGCAGATGGCAGGGACTCTCTGGGCTCCAGGAGGGTGTGTTACCGAATCCGGCCAGCAGATGGCAGCAGAGCAAGCAGATGGCAGGGACTCTCTCTGCTCCAGGAGGGTGTGTTACCGAATCCGGCCAGCAGATGGCAGCAGAGCAGGTTAATAATGGGAAATCACTGTTCCGACAGGGTGTATTACTGCATCCTGCCAGCAGGTGACGCCAGAGCAAGCAGCTTAAGAGACATCATCACTTCTTTGTGTCATTGCAGCTAGAACAGAATAGAATCTCTTTAAATTATTTAATAGAGTCAAATTTATCAGGGAGAGGAAGGGAGAGAAAGAGAGACACCTGCAGCCCTGCTTCATCACTCGTGAAGCTTCCTCTCCTGCAGGTGGGTAGTGGGGGCTTGAACCCAAAGCCTTACACATGGTGACAGGTGCATTCTACCAGCTGTGCCACTGCCTGGTCCAACAAATATGATCTTACTAATCGATTTATTTTGCCATCAAGATTTTTACTGGGGATCCCTGATGCACAACTTCCAGTGGACACTATATTTTTTACATTGAGTCTAAGAGATAGAGAGACATCATAGCCTGGCTATTGGCTTGGGGGGCTAGAACCCAGGTCCTTGAACTGGGCAAATTATCTCCCAGACTCTCCCCTTAAGTGGGAAAATAAATGGTAACCAGACATGCACAAGAACAGTTTGATAATTTTTTAAAGTAAATAATTCAGTGGGCCATTTGGTGATGCACCTAGGACCTGAGTACAAGCCCCCGGCCCTCACCTGCAGAGAGAAAGCTTCACAAGTGGTGGCGCAGGGTTTCGGGTGTCTTTCCATCTCTTCCTCTGTCTCCCCCTCCCTTCTCAATTTCTGTCTCTATTTTTTTTAAAAAATCAATAAAAAGATTTATTTAAAACAAAGTAATTTAAGACCAAGAGATCATTCAATGAATAAGATGCCTCCTTTGCCAGGGACACTCGGGTTTGAGCCCTGACTCCACATGGGAGGAGCTGTAGCACCAGGGGCAGCTCCCTCTCTATAGCTGTCCATCTGGATGGCAAGATAGCCAGAAAATGGGAGCATCCCTGGACCAATAGAACTGAGAAAGGCCTGGGTATTCCAGATGGTCAGAGGGGGGTGGTGGTGACAGTCTGGGGGTGCTCAGGCCCTCGCCGCTGTCCCCACCAGGCGGTGTTCGACTGCGTGGTGAACTCGCTCAAGAATGTCTTCAACATCCTCATCGTCTACATGCTCTTCATGTTCATCTTCGCGGTGGTGGCCGTGCAGCTTTTTAAGGGCAAGTTCTTCCACTGCACGGACGAGTCCAAGGAGTTTGAGAAGGATTGTCGGTGGGTGCTGGGGGACCCTGGGGCGCTGGAGCTTGAAAAAAAAAACAAAAAATACCAGGGCGAGGGTTGGAGGGGTAGACCCAGGGAGGTGACTGAGGCCCCAAGTTCGAGCCCCTGCATCGCAGGTGCCAGAGTGAAGGAGGCTTCTCTTCTTTTTCTCACTCATTATAAGTAAATAAAAAGTGTGGCCCAGGAAGGGGCTCAGTGGACAAAGCGTTGTGCTCTCAGGCATGAGGTGGTGAGTTCGAGCCCTGGCATCACATGTGCCAGAGAGAGGCTCTGGGTTCCTCTCATAAATAGATCTGGTTTTTTTTATTATGGAGTGTTTGGAAAATAACATTAAGAATGAAGCTTGCAGCTGCCTGGGAGGGGTGCAGGGGTGCAGTGGATAAAGCACTGGAGTCTCAGGAATGAGGTCTTGAGTTTGATCCACAGAATCACAGCTGCCAAAGGGAGGCTCTCCTCGTCTCCTTCTCTCTCTTCCTCTCTCTCTCTCTCCCTCTCTCTCTCCCTCACTCCTCCCTCTCCCTCCTTCTGTCTCCCCTCTCACTTTCTTCATATCTCCTCTCTCCCTCTTTCCCTTTCTCCCCCTTCCTCTCATTCTCTCCCTCTCTTTCTCTCTTCCTTTTACTCCATCTTCTCCCTCCTTTTCTCTCTCACTCTCACCCTTCTTCTCCATCTTTGTCCCTCTCCCTCCCTCTCTCTTCCTATCTCCCTTTCCCTCTCTCTCCCTCTCTGTCCCTCTCTCATGCACTCTTTCTCCCTTTCCCTCTCTTCTCCTCCCTCCCTCCCTCCCTCCCTCCATGTCACTCTCTCCCTCTCCATCCTTTTTCTCTTTAAAATAAAGAATGAGAGACTTAGCTGAGGCTACTTATCAGTGAGGTCATGTACGTGCAGGGTTCTGAGCTCAACCCCCCACCTCCCCCTTGACCCCTCCCCCTGACAGCGGCAAGTATCTTCTGTACGAGAAGAACGAGGTGAAGGCGCGGGACCGCGAGTGGAAGAAGTATGAGTTCCACTACGACAACGTGCTGTGGGCTCTGCTCACTCTCTTCACTGTGTCCACCGGCGAGGGGTGGCCCCAGTAAGTGGGTCCCAGGCCCTACAGACCCCCGGGGTGGTGACAGGCAGGGCAAATACCAGAGAAAGAAGGGGGCCCCCCTCCTAGGTCCCTGAGATGGGAAAACCTTCCCCAGAACGAGTAGCCTGTTGTGTTTCATACTTTACCCCCTTAATCTTGCAAGAGAACATTCTATGTTGGGATTATTTCTGGGGTAACTGCACCACACCCTACCCCAAGCAGAATGGCTCATGGGATTACTGGGACACCTGCTTCTCTTTTTCCTTAATAGTATTCTTATTCTGCCACAAAGATTTTATTATTTGGTTGGCTGGTTGTTTTTTTTTTTTTTCTGTATTGGAGGGATTAATGGTTTACAGTCAACAGTGAAATAGAGTAGTTAGTACATGTGTAACTTTTCTCAATTTTCCACAGAACAATTCAACCCCCTCTAGGTCCTCTTCTGCCATGTTCCAGGGCCTGAACTCCCCCACCACCACCCCAGAGTCTTTTACTTTGGTGCCATGCATCAAGCCCAGTGCAAGTTCAGCTTTGTGTTTCTGTATTGTTCAACTTTGATTGTGATTAATAGAGTACAATTCATACAGTTCCCACCACCGGAGTGTCATATCCCATCCCCTCCATCTGAAGCTTCCCTATTTTTTTCAATTCTTCTAGGAGTATGGAACAAAGATCTCTGTGGGGTACAGAAGGTTGCAGATCTAGCTTTTGTAGAAGCAAATTGCTTCTTCAACTAGGGTTTTTTTAACCTATCTGATTCCACCTTTCCTGGTGTTCTATTTTGTCTTTTCACTATCAGGCAGAGACGGGGAGAGAGACAGAGACAGACAGAAGAAAGACCCCACAGCCCCAGTCCACCACTCAAGCAGCTTTCCCTGTGCAGTGTTCAAGCTTGGGCCCTGGCATATGGCAAAGTGTGTGCTCTGCCGGGTGGGCTAGCTTCCATTCCCCACTTGTTTAGCAATTCAAAGTCTCCACTTCCTCCCCCTTGTCCTCCACCCAGTAGTCCCAAAAATACCATTCAGGGAGGTGTGGTTGGTTTTTGTTTTTTGTTTTTTGCCTCCAGGGTTATTGCTGGGGCTCAGTGCCTGCACCACGAATCCACTGCTGTTGGAGGCTATTTTTTCCCTTTTGTTGCCCTTGTTGTTTATTGTTGCTGTTATGATTATTGTTATTAATAGTATTGTTGTTGGATAGGACAGAAAGAAAAGGACAGAGGAGGGGAAGACAGAGAGGGGGAGAAAAAGATAGAAACCTCTAGACTTGCTTCATTGCCTGTGAAGTGAGCCCCCTGCAGGTGGGGAGCCAGGGATTCAAACCAAGATCCTTAGGCCTGTCCTTGCGTTTCACACCATATGCGCTTAACCCACTGCGTCACCACCCAGCACACAGATTCTTGTTTTTAACACACTTTTGGACAGCACTCAGGGAGCCCTATGGAGGTGGGCAGGGCTGTGGGTCTCTCCTCTCAGCACCAGGCACAGCACTCAGGGAGCCCTCTGGAGGGTGGGCAGGACTGTGGGGTCTCTCCTCTCTCAGCACCCTGCACAGCACCCATTGAGCCCCATGGAGGGTGGGCAGGGCTGTGGGGTCTCTCCTCAGCACCCTGCACAGCACCCAGGAAGCCCCATGGAGGGTGAGCAGGGCTGTGGGTCTCTCAGCACCAGGCCAGCACTCAGGAAGCCCTATGGAGGGTGGGCAGGACTGTGGGGTCTCTCCTCTCTCAGCACCCTGCACAGCACCCATTGAGCCCCATGGAGGTTGGGCAGGGCTGTGGGGTCTCTCCTCTCTCAGCACCCTGCACAGCACCCAGGGAGCCCCATGGAGGGTGGGCAGGGCTGTGGGATCTCTCCTCTCTCAGAACCATGGACAGCACCCAGGGAGCCCTATGGAGGGTGGGCAGGGCTGTGGGGGTCTCTCCTCTCTCAGCACCATGCACAGCACCCAGGGAGCCCCATGGAGGTTGGGCAGGGCTGTGGGGGTCTCTCCTCTCAGCACCAGGCACAGCACCCCAGGGATCCCTGTCAAGGGTGGGCAGGGCTGTGGGGTCTCTCCTCTCTCAGCACCCTGCACAGCACCCAGGGAGCCCCATGGAGGGTGGGCAGGGCTGTGGGGTCTCTCCTGTCTCAGCACCATGGACAGCACCCAGGGAGCCCTATGGAGGGTGGGCAGGGCTGTGGGGGTCTCTCCTCTCTCAGCACCATGCACAGCACCCAGGGAGCCCCATGGAGGGTGGGCAGGGCTGTGGGGGTCTCTCCTCTCAGCACCAGGCATAGCACCCCAGGGATCCCTGTCAAGGGTGGGCAGGGATGTGGGGTCTCTCCTCTCTCAGCACCATGCACAGCACCCAGGGAGCCCCATGGAGGGTGGACAGAGCTCTGGGGGGGTCTCCCCTCAGCACCATGGACAGCACCCAAGGAGCCCATGTAGGGTGGAATAAGGCCAGAGGATATCCTGTTCTCACTTTGTGTCTCTCTAAAACAGAATGACTCATCCATACACCAAGTCCTGGCATCACAAAGCAAGATTAATTGAAGGGCCATAGAGTTAGTTGTACAGGTAGAGCGCACGCACTACGGTGGTCCTTGGGGGAAGTTCTGATGCTCTGATACACACACACACACACACACACACCGTCTCTTTGTCTGAATGAACAAGTGGCCTTGGAGTGGTGAAATCACTCACTTTGAGGCTCCAGCTCTACAGATAAATAAATTGTAGTGGGGAAAAATAAAAACCAGAGGGGCAAGTGGTGAATAGCCTGGGAGGGGCTGGGGGAGAGGGGATCCTCAGCAGTTGTGGTGGGACTAGTACTAGGACACTCCACGGGGGATGCAGGCAGGCTGCATGCAACCACAGTCTGGAACCTTCGAGCGCCTGCTCTCCTGGGCTCTCCCTCTGACTGGCCCCCCGACTCCCTGTCCCCGGCCCCCAGGGTCCTCAAGCACTCGGTGGATGCCACCTTCGAGAACCAGGGCCCGAGCCCCGGATACCGCATGGAGATGTCCATCTTCTACGTGGTCTACTTCGTGGTCTTCCCATTCTTCTTTGTCAACATCTTCGTGGCCCTGATCATCATCACTTTCCAGGAGCAGGGCGACAAGATGATGGAGGAGTACAGCCTGGAGAAGAACGAGGTGCCACCACGCCCGGGACACAGAGACGCAGAGACATCAAGAGACACTGCACCCAGAGACACTACAGAGGGACACACAACACAGACACAGCAGAGACTCAGAGACACCTCACAGAGATACAAAGAGACAGCACAGAGACACAGGACACAGACTCAGACACACCACACACACAACACAGAGACAGCGCAGAGACACAGAAGCACACCACACAGCACAGAAACACATTCAGGGACACGCCACACAGCAAAAGACCACACAGAGATATAGCAGAGACACAGAAGAGATAGAGGACAGAGAAACAGATCACAGCACAGAGACACTGCATAGAGATATAAAAGGACACACCACAGGGACACAGGGACACAAAGCAGAGACAGACCACACTGAGACTCAGAGAAGAGAGACATCACAGAGAAGCTTAGAGCATACAGGAAAGCACAGAAACACAGAGAGCCGACTCAGCACATCATATGCTGTACTGACATAAACATACATCACAGCTCACATGTGATATTCAGCACGCTGAGACCATACACACATGCCATAGGGAACATACTACACACATGGCAGGAACATTACCCACCAGTTATTCACACCACATACATGCACACAGAGAAACCAGCTTATTGGGGGCTGGGTAATGGTACAGCCTGTTAAGCACATTCATTACCAAGCCCAAGGACCCAGGTTCGAGCCACCACTCCCCACCTGCAGGGGGAAGCTTCAGAGCAGTGAAGGGGGTCTACAGGTGTCTTTCTTCCTTGCTATCTCCCCCTCCTCAATTTCTGTCTGTTGTCAAAAGTAAAGAGAAGAAGGGAGGGAGGGAGGGAGAAAGAGGATAACGAGCTCGGGGCAGTTGGGGACGGCGAGGCAGCGGAATGCTGTCTGCAGGTTACGTCTCCCAGGGACCCCAAGGGACATCACAGCCAATGAAAAATGCCTCCCAGAGATAAGGGATACATTTCCGTGGGAAATAACGCTGAATCTTCACAGTCGCTCAGATGTTGGGGTCCGGACCCAGCTACTGACTCATTTTAGCATCTGGGCTGCCTCCTCCGCAAAGTGGCTCAACCTCTCTGAACCTCCCTTTCCCTCTGCAAAGTGGGAATGGGGACTGTGGGAAATAGCCACTTCCCTTGCTTGATGAGGGGAGACCCCAGGCGGTGAGGAAAGAGGCTGTAGTACAAGGTTGGGCAGTTGCAGACATCTTTGTGCTTGTTGGGAGAAGAAAAGTGTGGGTGTTGTTGGAATTTCTGGGCAGCCCAGGGGATCTAGTTGGAGAACAGATATTCAAGTGGCAATTTTTCCCCTGCAGAGAGCCTGTATCGATTTTGCCATCAGCGCCAAACCCCTCACCAGACACATGCCCCAGAACAAACAGAGTTTCCAGTATCGCATGTGGCAGTTCGTGGTATCACCACCTTTTGAGTACACCATCATGGCCATGATTGCACTCAATACCATTGTGTTGATGATGAAGGTGAGTCTTCCTGGCTCTGCCAGAACCCCACCCCTTTTATCTCCTGGTCAACTGGAACCATCTGCTACCAGAAAACTCTGGCTGTCATTTCATGGCTTTGAATTTACCTCTGAGGACTGCTTTAGCTGCACCTCCATAGCTCTTTTTTTTTATAGCTCTTGTCTTGCACTAGTTTCCTTTTTGATTACTTCCTTAACCAACCATTACTCAGTAGAAAGGAAGGCATTCAGTCTCTGTATATTTGAGTCCTGCCCAATTCTCTTTTCTTAATATTTTATTTTATAATGAGATGAGGATATAGAGAAAGAGGGGCCTGGTGGTGGTCTACCAGCTTAAATGCACATAGTATGAAACACAAGGATACTGGTTCAAACCTCTAGCTCCCCACCTGTAGGAAGGTCACTTCACAAGCAGTGAAGCAGATCTGCAGGTGTCTATCTTTCTCTGTCCCCTGCTTCTTTCAATTTCTCTCTTTCCTATCCAATAAAAGGAAAAAATGATAAAAAGAAAGAGACCAGAGTACTGCTCACCTCTGGTATATGGTGGTACCAGACATGCATTGAATCCAGAACCTCAAGTGTGCCAGTCCTGTGTTCTACCACTGAACTCTCTCTCCAGCCCCTGTTTTTGGTCTTTTAAGTCTGTGTATACCTCAGATTTTTTTTTTGCCACCATGAACTTTTTGAGGGGAGTGTGAGGAGCTCACAAGTTGAATTTAAAAATGCCCATACCTCCAGCTCCCTCAGTTTCTCCTGTGGGCTGTTCTGATTTCTTCTTCCATCTGCTCAAACTCTTGTAACTTAGTACTGAGAGCTGAAGAGTACTGATTTCAGTCTGATGAAAGAGCTTGAGCAAAAAATGGTCTCCTGAATAGCCCACGTCTTGATGTGTATGAGGTCTAGATTCAAACCCTGGCAGCAACTGAGAGTGTCATGGCCAGCACCAGAAGAAGCTCTGTGGTTGGTGGAGTGATACTATTGTGCCATATCTCCCTCTCCCCCCCTCAAAAGTTAAGTAAGGGTTAAGGAGGCCACTTTGTGATATCATCATGTGTGAGGCCCTGATCTCATTCCTTGGTGCCAAATGAAAGGAATTATTTCCTTAAAATAATAAGTTCGGGAGTCAGGCAGTAGCACAGCGGGTTAATCGCATGTAGCGCGAAGCACAAGGACCGGCATAAGGATCCGGGTTTGAGCCCCCGGCTCTCCACCTGCAAGGGAGTCACTTCGCAGGCAGTGAAGCAGGTCTGCAGGTGTCTGTCTTTCTCTCCCCCTCTCTGTCTTCCCCTCCTCCATTTCTCTCTGTCCTATCCAACAATGATGACATCAATAACAACAACAATAATAACTACAATAATAAAACAACAAGGGCAACAAAAGGGAATAAATAAATATTTTTTAAATAATAATAAGTGAATAAATAAAACCACCTCCGTAGCGGTGATTGCATCTGGAACGAGGTATCAACTGAGATGAGGTGTAAGAAGCTTGAGTGAGAGAGAGAGAGAGAGTGTGTGTGTGTGTGTGTGTTCTAACTGGTTGAGGGACGTGGTCTCACATTGGGGGTGCCCAGGTCGTATGTATAGCTGTCCGACATC